>NW_023416357.1:110559775-110759775 GCF_014108235.1 Myotis myotis
TGTCACCCCAACAAATGTAATTTTTAAAAAGATAGATGATGCAATGAGGAGGGAAAGATTTAGGGAAATTGATGAGGTCATATTTGGAAGTTCTGAGTTCAAAATGACCCCAGCATCTAAGCCCACACAGAGAGGTCCAGCACGCAGCTGCGTAGGTGGCCTGGGTTTCAGGGGAGCAGTCAGGATCGGGGTTCCAGATTTGGAATCCACCAGCCTGTGGATGTACCAGACACAATGCAATCCCGGGATGCCTCCTAATGAGAGCAAAGGGAGTGAGAAGAAAACTGTGATCTACCGTTATTCCCAAGGACAGCTGGAGGGAAGGGATCAGGGGATCTTCTGCACATGGGCAGAAGAGAACCAGGAAAGTTGTTGTACAGGCAGTGAGGACACAGTGCCTGGAGGGGCAGCAAGCTATCCAGTGACAAGGGCCAATGGACTCTACAGCTTCCCGGCTCAGCCTGGAATGGAGGCGTCCGAGAGGATGCAGGGACTGGCGTTGAAAAGGCAATCGCCTTGTCAGATGTTGGGAGGAAGTGAAGGATGGAGGTGGCTCTGCATGTTGACTGGGGGAGACAGCACTGAGTAAAGTCAGTTTGTGGCCTAATGTTTCCTGAAGTTAATGCCCCGCCTCTGAGAAGCGGGGGAGGCAGTGGGTAGTGGCACCTTGAGAGGCTGCTTGAGAGAAGAGAGTGGCTGCCAGGGGGAGGAGGCTAGTGTCCGTCCACAGAGAATGGCTCAGGGCCTTCTGTGGGCCCAGAAGCGTGTTCCTCCAAATGCGCTCGTTGTAGAGAACTGGCTGCATCGCCTTTCCTGTGTCCAGGTTGAGGTTTGGCTAGAAGGTGCTACCGATGCCAAGACTCCTGCCCCTCTCCAGTGACCATGGCTCTTTAGAGCGTCTAACACAGAAGAGGCAGCGGCCGCTTGTTCTGCAAGAGCTTCGGCTCTTTTACCGACTCCCTGGTGTCTCTCAGGCCACGAACGCCAGGCCGGGCCTGGAGTTTGTAAGTCCTTGATGCACAGCCACCTCCCAGTTTCCTACCTTCCAACCTCTAGGGCATCCACATAGCCACAGAGACGGGGGAGGCTCGTCTGACGCTCGTTCTGCCCAGGCCCTCGTCATCCACTGCATCCCTGTTCACGGTCAGTGGTGACCCTGCCCGGGCGCCTCACACCTTGTTGTTTCTAGCCCTTCTGCCGGCTCTGCCGAGAGGCCCCGGCCTGAGCAGCTGGGTCAGCTGGTTAGGTAGGAACACAGGCACCATTGTGCAAGCAAGTTCCTGCTGGTTTCTTCCCACTTCCCTTTGGATATTGAGCTTCCCTTGACCAGTGTTTGCTTCTGCTTCACTGAGGTGGCAATGGGTCCGTGTGCACGGAGGCCCAGCGTGGGCAGTGTGCCAGCACTCAGGACACACCGTGGTTCCCCTTAGCCACGGGTTTGCTCTCCGAGGTTGCAGTTACCTGTGGCCAACCGCAGTCCAATAATCTGAAACAGAAAATTCCAGAAATAAACCATTCATGCATTTTGCACCATTTGCATAGTGTGATGAAATCTCACACCGTCCATCCTGCGCCAGGTGCCTGGGATGTGACCTGCACGCTGTAGGCACTACCCCATCAGTCCCTCCCTCTGTAGCTGCCTCGGTTAGTCAATCGATGCTGCGTGTCTTGGGCTGAGCTCCAACCACCCTGGCGTTGCCTAACTATGCCCGAGCCCAGGAGCAGGGATGCCGGCAGCCCAGGAGTGCCCGGAAGCTGGGGTGCTGCCTGCGGGTGAAGAGGTGAACGTTCCTGACTTCATAAGGAGGCGGTCAGGTCTCTGGTGAGACCATGTCCCGTGGAATTGTGAAGCAGGAAAAGAAAACAGTGCTCGTCTTGCTGTCACACCTCACACTGGAAGAGTTACGGCCACAGCGCCTGACCCATCCTCAGTTAGGACGAAGAAGGCCTCGCGAGGCTCACGGCCCTCCTCTGGCAGGTGGTCAGGAGGCCAGCAGTGCCCAGCGCTAGGCCACAGGGCGCGCCCTTCACTCACTCCTCCTGTCAGGGGCACGGCGGCCCTCACATCGTCTCCACAGGGTGCGCAGGGCCGTGTGACACTGAGAGAGAGCCTCACACCTTCCATTGCAGTGTGTCGTCCTGTTTCCTTACTAGTTAGTGCTGATCTCCCTGAACCTCTTTTATAAGTTAAGCTTCATCACGTGTGTGTGTGTGTGTGTGTGTGTGTGTGTGTGTGTGTGTGTAGGGCTCAGTGCTACCCGCGGCTTCAGGCACCCACGGGATCGGGGAAGGGGTGACGAGGACACCTTGCCGAAAGGGGAAGCCGCTGGGCGTTTACACTGGGGAGGGAGACGGGTATAGGGCCTTTCATCATCCTTGTGGCAAATCACTTATCTCGCCTCTAGCCAATGCCCGGGAGTGACTCCAGGCTCCTGGGCACCAATGGCGGAGAGCCACATGGGAGGGCAGGGCAATAAAAGGCTGGTGGCCAGCAGGCTGCACACCAGGCCAGGCCAGAGGAGGAGCTGTGTTCTGTCCACGGTAAGTCCTGTGGCAAGCCCACCTGGTGCTCTCCAGGCCCTGGGGCCGCCCCAGACCCCCCGCTGGGCTTGTGAGGGTCGCTTGTTTCTGGAAACTCTCAGAACCCAGCAAGGAGTCTGGACACTGGCCCTTGTCCAGCACTCCGGACGCCACTCCAGCTCCAGACGCCACTTCAGCCCTGTCCGGTGCTCTCTCCTCGCATTTTCACGCCACCCTTCCAGACACAGCTCGCTCTCTAGCCCACGTCCCCCAGGGGCGGTCGGAAACCTCTGAAGGTTTGCCCATTGGAGGAAAGGGTTTTCCAGAACAGAACGTGTCCTTAACGTGAGTGCAGGCAGGCGCTTCACAGCGATGCGTCTCTGCCTGCCTGCAGGCTTACGTATGCACTCATTTCTCAAGCCTTGACTGGGCACCTGGGATGCCAGACGCTGCCACCAGCACTCCCAGCCTAGCCTGGCACGGC
Organism: Myotis myotis; assembly: GCF_014108235.1. Lineage (NCBI taxonomy): Eukaryota > Metazoa > Chordata > Mammalia > Chiroptera > Vespertilionidae > Myotis > Myotis myotis. Next base: position 110,562,780 of record NW_023416357.1, read on the forward strand.
TCACTTCACCGCTCCCCATGGGCACGCAGGGGCTCTTAGCCAGGCCTGGCACACAGCACAGGACAGGGCCACTCCCTGTCGGCAGGTGTCCCCAGCACCACCCCCCCACCCAGTTTCCAGACCCTCACCTCGCCCTGAGGAGGAGCAGGACCTGCCCCAGATCCCGAGGACGCCTGCAGAGCAGCTGACGAAGCTCCCGCTCCTCTCGCCTCAGCCTCCTCTCCTTTGCCCCAGCTCTTCCCTGCCTGTCCCACCTGCTCTCAAACAATAGGTCCTCCAGGAAGGAGAGTGTCCACTTCTGTGCCTTGAGCAAACTGTTTACCTTCCTGCGAGCCGCCTACAGGAGGTTCACTGAGTGGTTCCAGGATCCGTGTTCTGGAGCCTCTGTCTTCATCCTGCAGTGGCAGCAATGATGGCACCTCCTTGGAGGGTGGCTCGGAGCTTTAGAGGAGCCCTGTGCCAGGGATGAGGATGCGTCCTGGGTGGCACTGTGTGAGCTCCCTCCAGCCTCGCACCCCTGACCGCACTGGCCTTCCCCTCCCAGCTGCATGGAGAGTCGGAGCCGCTGAGTGAGCTTTAGCCTGGGTTTGTGGAGAGGATGCTGGGCTTCCCGGTCCTGTGGCTGGTCTCAGCCGCCTGCGCTCTGGCCTTGGCCTCTACAGAGCAGCCAGGTGAGTGCTCTGTTCGCCTGCGTCTCAACTGCACCTCCCCACACACACCTGGGAGTGAGCAGGGCTGTGCAGCGAAGGCAGCTGTGGCCCAATGAGAGGAGCAGGGTCAAGTAACTGTCCCTCAAAGAGCCAAATCAGAAGTCCCCCTGCCAGTTAACATAGAGTGGGAGAGTGGGAGCCAGTTAACATAGCTCCCATGTCAGGTGTGGGGAGATGGGGACTGGGTGTGTGAGGGCGGGAGCCCCGACGCTCTGGGCCTGGCTGTGGCCTTCGCTGGCCTCTGACCCGTGTGCCCACCTATGGATCGAGGGTTTAGTGACCCCTGTGGTTCATGAAACCCATGGATTATGCACCTTAGACGCCACAGGAAGGGTCCCAGGGTCACACTCGGTGAAAATTTCTGCAGGAGTCACCTGTGCAGGGCGGGGGCGGGGGGTGGGGTGGGGGGTGGGACTCAGTTCAAGGCCTCCCTTGGGAAAACCCAGTGTGCACAGGAACTGCTCCAGGAACAAGTGCAGAGCCTTTCCCTTAAAACAAGCACAGGCACCCCAGGCTTGAAATCCCCCAAACTCCATGTGCACTCAGTTCATCCCTCGGCCGCTCGCACTCCCCCATCACAGCTGGAGGGGCTGGCATCCCGTCCGCAGCCAGGCGCTACCTCAACCCTCTAACAGCCCTTTAGGGCTTGACCTCCCACATTGGGCACACATACCCCAAGGGAACTGCAGGTCCTGGGGGTGCATGGCAAGGTCTTACGGAGTTTTTGGTGGCTCTGTGTTTCCATATGTATGAAACAGATATAACTAGTACATCATGCTCATGGTATAATAAGTATTACTCCTTGGGATGAAATGAATTTATAAGAAAATCATTGGAAAAAGCATATGAAGTAAACAATAGGACAGAGGGACACAGGTGTGTATGTGTGTGTGTGTGTGTGTGGGGGGGGGGGTTGGGAACCACTAGCCCACAGGTGTTGTTTGGCAAATGAGTCTTAGCAGAATTGGGCCACCGGCCAATGCCATAGCCATCCAGCCAACAGGTGTGGAGTGGCTTTAACCCCAGACTGACCAGCTGTGGCCCCTTCCCCTCCCCCTCTCTTCACACTCACTGCCCAGGAGGCTCTGTTCCATCTGTGGTTCAGAGCGGGGGGTGGGCGGGGGGGGGGCGGGGGGGGGGCGGGGGGAGTGTAACTTTGCCATCAGGGACATTGGCAAGGACTGGAGACAACTTGGGGAGGGGAGGAGGTGCCCTGGCATTGGGGGAAGAGCGCAGGGAGGCGCTAAGCACCCCAAGTGCAGGACCGCCCGAGTGTCAGGTTGAGGCACTTTGTGTCAGACCTGTGTCTGCTGATGAGGGACCAGGCTCTGTGATATGTCAGGGAGGAAAGTGCACAGCACTGAGCCCATGAAACGCGCCGGAAGGCTCTACAACAGGCGAGGTTACTTCTGAGGGTGGTGAGCTTCTCACTTTAATGGCACTGAGTGTTTCCAACGTCTGCACAGAGGAAGGCAATGCTGGTCAGACAGAACCACAGCTGATCAGACAGAACCACAGCGTGGGGCCGAATGCGGAGCACCACCACCCAAGCCGGGCCACCCAGCTCAACGTGCGGGCAGAGAGCCGATGCTCTTTTTAAAAATATATTTACTTGTACTGACTTCAGAGGGAGACAGGAACATCAATGATGGGAGAGAATCATGGATCGGCTGCTCCTGCATGTCCCCTACTGGGGATCGAGCCTGCAACCTGGGCATGTGCCCTGACCCGGCATCGAACCGTGACCTCCTGGTTCATAGGTCGAGACTCAACCACTGAGCCGCGCTGGCTGGGCCGGAGCTTCTTATTTTTAATTAAAAAATTGTAATGTTGACATTATTGCAGGGTCCCCTCCACCCCCTTAGCCCAGCTCCACCCTCCCTGCCTCCCCCTCCCTTGGCCTTCTCACACTATTGCCTGTGTCCATGGGGCATGCACATATGTCCCGGAGCGAATCCCTTCACCTCCTTTGCCTATAAAATACTGCGAAAACGGCCTCATTACTAGCCTGGCCCCGTGTGGAAGGCGATGTGTAGTGGATGGAGATGGGCCTCAGTGGGTTCCCAGCAGAGTGTGGGGTTGCTTGGTGAGCCAAGCGCACTGTCCTCTCCAGGCGACAGAGCCCCTGTCAGCGGCGGTGCCTACAGCCTGGAGCTGGTGTGCGGAGCTCCGGGGGCCCCGGAGCCCCCCCTCTGCTTTGACCCCTGCCAGAACTACACCCGCCTGGACGACTCCTCACGAAGCTCAGAGGTCACGGAAAGAGCCCAGAAGTGTGACCGGGACCTGCGTGGCTGGTTTCGCTTTGTGGGAGAAGGAGGCACGAGGATGCCAGAGACCTGTGTGCCCATGTACAGGTGCCAGACGGACGCACCCATGTGGCTGCAGGGGGCCCACCCAACCCTGGGGCAGGGCGTCGTGACCCGCACTGCCTGTGCCCACTGGTCCGACAACTGCTGCTCCTGGAAGGCTGAGGTTCAGGTGGCGGCCTGCCCGGGGGGGTACCATGTGTACCGGCTGGAGAGCACCCCTTCGTGTAACCTGAGATACTGCACAGGTGAGTGGCCATGACCTCAGGGGCAGCCAGGGGCAGGGCTACCTTGAGATGCCGGGAGCCGGTGGAGCTGGTGGGAGGAGGCCCCGCAAAGCAGCCTGTCTCCGCCCAGCCCGGAGTCGCCCAGGGTGTCAGCAACTCCTCCGACATCTCAACAAAACCTGACCTTCAGACTCCAGGGGGAGTTGCTGGCATCAGTTTCCCTGATCCTCAAAGTAGGGTGCTCTCATGAACCCTTTCATGGGCCGAGCGAGGTCAAGCACAGGAGCAGTGACTGTGAATGTAGGTGGGGACAGTTGGCACCTTCCCAGGCCCCAATAACCACCAAACCACACCCTACGCCTGGTTGGGCCAGTGCCCGCTGGGCATCACACTCCCAGCTCACGCAGCATCTCAGGTGCCTCAGCCACGGGCCCACACCATCAGTGAGCGCGAGCCCGGTGCTCACAGACACTGGCCTGGCTCCGCGGCCGGAGGCCTAGGGCTGAGAAAGGGTCCTGGGGAGCTTGGCGGGCTGCCCTGGCGCCCGGGGTGCTCTGCTCTGCAGTGGCTGCTGCAAAGCACACGCTGGCCACTCTTTTTAATTTTGCAAAAGAAACGAGATTACTCTCTGTAAGGGAACACGGGTATGACGTGCATCCCACGTGCAGCTCAATGCTCAGCACTCAGGCAAGTGTGGGCACAGGTTCCATGTGGACAGTTTGATTGACTTCTCTGAGCTTCAGTTTTCTGATCTAAAAAAAAAAAGAAAGAAAAAGAATGATGAGAAAAATAACAACTCATGCACAGGGCTTCCCATGTCCTTGCCGCGATCCTAAGCCCTTGAGTTACTCATGGACCCACTCGTCACTTCATGAGGTGTTGATGCTCTGGGCACATAGAGGTCAAGCAGCGCTCCTCAGGCCACAGAGCTGGGACTCAAACACGGCGTCTGCCACCACACACCCCGTCCCCAGGCACCCGGAGACCCGCATGAGCTGACACGTGGAAACCTCTCGAAGTGTCTGCCCATTGGCAGCATTAAGACGGCAGCTTCAGGCTCTCGCCTTGCTGGCTGGGGGTCAGGAAGCTCAGGGTTGGGGGCTGGCTCCTCCACGAAGAGCTGCAGTCCTGGGCAGGTCCCCTGTGCCCGGGTGGAGTAACAAGGCTGGCATGGAGGTGAGGTCCCCCTGCTCCGCGTCCTGACGCCCCCCCCTCCCCCCCGCCCCCCGGCCTCCGTGCAGACCCGTCCACTGCGGAGACCAAGTGCGACAATGCCTGCCGCCCTGAGGAGGAGTGCACCTTCCTCAACGGCACCTGGGGCTGTGCCTGCAGACGGGACCTCAACAGCTCCGGTGAGCAGTCAGCGGCAGGGCCGCAGGGGCCAGGCCAAGGGGGTGGGGAGAGCCCACCTGAGCAGGTCCAGGGGCAGGGAGGCTTCGGAGGGTGAGGACCAGGGGTGCACCCATCCATGGGGATGAAGCCACGGCCAGGGAGCGGGCGTTCTCAGAGCGGGGGAGGCAGGGTGGGCGGGCAGGGCTGCAATACCTCCAGGCCTCGGGAAGCAGCCCTGCATGAGCGAGCTTGGCCCACGGGGACAAAGGTGCTGAGGACGACAGGTGTGGGAGCTGCACCGAAATTCTAGAGTCCACACACAGGGACATGGGCAGACTCCTGTGCTGGGGCTTCCCACGGAGTAGCTCTGGGGCCGGGGACAAGTCCCCTACCCTCTCTGAGCCCTCAGGCCTCATCTGTGAAGACGGGCAGCTGTGAGTAAAACACTCCAGACACAGCAGAAGCAGAGGGCCCAGGGGAAGGATGCCACAGACAAGCCTTAATCTCCTGAAAGACTTTAACCAGGGCTTCTGGCCCTGCCCTCCACACAGCATGCCCATCCCTAGGAAAAGAGTGTTCTAAGCAGCAGGACAGAGGGAGCAGAGCCCATGGGAAAGCTGACTGAGTGTGGAGGAGGAGGGGGAGGAGGAGGGGAGGAGAAGGAGGAGGAGGGAAGGGAGGAGGGGGAGGAGGAGGAGGGAAGGGAGGAGGGGGAGGAGGAGGAGGGAAGGGAGGAGGGGGAGGGAAGGGAGGAGGGGAAGGAGGAGGAGGGAAGGGAGGAGGGGGAGGGAAGGGAGGAGGGGGAGGGAAGGGAGGAGGGGAGGAGGAAGGGAGGAGGGGGAGGAGGGGGAGGGGAGGAGGAGGAGGGAAGGGAGGAGGGGGAGGGAAGGGAGGAGGAGGAGGGGGAGGAGGGAAGGGAGGAGGGGGAGGGAAGGGAGGGGGAGGAGGAGGAGGGAAGGGAGGAGGGGGAGGGGGAGGAGGAGGAGGAAGAGGGGAAGGAGGGGGAGGAGGGGGAGGAGGGGGAGGAGGGTGTGCCTGGCAGGCCTGCGTGGGGATGGGGGCAGGGACAGGAGAGAACAGCCTTGGTCACCTTGGAGATGCTCTCTGCTCAGATGAGACCCCAGATGGTCCGAGTGGTTTCCGGGTTTGGACTCTCAGCACCTGATGAGGGGCTTGCAGACACCCTCCTGTGCCTGGATGGTACGCTCCCTGTTGGTGAACAGAGGGCCCTTCAGGTCTTCACCAGCGGTTACTCAGAGGGATTCCATCGCCTCCACACACAGTCCCTCATGATCTGACTTTGCTTCTTGCCCATCTCCCCCAGCTCCCCTCCCCCATCTCCCACAGCTCCCCTCCCCATCTCCCCCACTCTCTTCCCCCATCTCCCCCACTCCCCTCCCCATTTCCCCAGCTCCCCTCCCCATCTCCCCCACTGCCCTCCCCCATCTATCCCAAATCCCCTCTCCATCTCCCCCAACTCCCCTCTCCATCTCCCCCAGCTCCCCTCCCCCATCTCCCCCAGCTCCCCTCCCCATCTCCCCCACTCCCTTCTCCCATCTTCCCCAGCTCCCCTTTCCCATCTCCCCCAGCTCCCCTCCCCCTACTCCCCCATCTCCCCCATCTCCCCTCCCCATCTCCCCCAGCTCACCCCCATTCGAAGTTCCCATATTTCTGAACTCTGTGTCTCTAAGACACCATCCTCTCTCCTGTGGCCACACTTTAACTCTGCTGTTCCTTTAAGCTGCAATGCCTTCACCTGCTTTGTTCACTTGCAAACCCAGCCTCAGTGCCTCCTTCTCTGACTGACCTGAATTCAGAGACAGGCCTGTGTGCCTGCTGCACTTGACACACACCTGTTTGCACATTTGCACGCTTCCGTGATAAGCAGCTGGCGTGTTGGTTTCACAGAAGACCAATGAGTCCTCATGGCCTGGGCCCATGTTTTCTTTACGTTTTTACTGAGTGTGCCCAGCACACGGGGAAGGTGGTTAGTACATGTATGTGAATCTGTGCATGCATAAGTACCATAGAAATTGCATTTCTCTTAATTTACTCTCTCTCCTCTACCAGAATGTTAGCCCTTTCAGGCTCTGAATTTTGTGTTTTGATAAGCATTGCATCCCGTGCCTGGAGCAGCACATGACAGATAGCAGTGTCTTGAGAAGTATTTGCTGAATATGTTGGATGAATGAAGGCAGGCAGTGGCTCTGACCAGGTCAGGTGGCCTCGCAAAGCCAGGGGATGGGCGTGGCGTGTGTCTGGCTTTGACTCTAGTCTGGGGGACGGGACAGTCCTGCTTCGCCGGAGCACCTCATGCCCTCGGTGTGTGGACACGGCACCTCGCCACCCCTGCATGTAGGATGCTGGGCCATCTCCCACCAGGGCTTCTTTCCCAGCCTTGCCTACCGAGCCTGGCGAATCCCCGCTGGCCTGGCCCTTCTAGCCTACCTACCCTCCTGGTGGGCACAGGGCTTTTCTCCAGCAGGGAATGCGGGCTGTGCCCGCTGCTTCCAGACCCCTGTCCATGCCACATGTCCCTCTCTACTTCCCAGATATCCACAGCTTGCAGCCTCAGCTGGACTGTGGGGCCAGGGACATCAAGGTGTTGCTGGACCGGTGTCAGCTGGAAGGCCTGGGTTTTGGGGATGAGGTCACTGCCTACCTGAGAGACCACAACTGCAGCAGCATCACCCACAGAGAAGAGGGGAACTGGGTCTCCGTGGTCAGCCCTGCCCAGGCCAATGCCTGCGGGAACATCCTGGAGGTGATGGCTCCCTGGGGAACCTCTTGGAGGGGGTGGGGAACCTCCTGTTGGGGGCGGCTGGCACCACTGCTGCCGGCTGCTGGGGACACATGAGAAGCTGTGAGACCTGGGCAGGCTATGTAGCCTCTCTGGGTTTCAGGGTGTGTGAGATCATACATGTTGGTCCAGGTAAAGAGCGGCAACAGGCCTGAGGCTTGAGCTCTGTAACTGCAAACAAGACTGTGCTTGTTGTAAGGGGGTGACCTGGGAGGGGAGAGGAGCCAAGACGTGGCTCCTGACTCCCAGCCAGTACATTTGCTCTGGGCCCTCACACCCTGCCTGCCCAGGGTTGGTGCCCGGGGAGGAGGCCCGTGCTGCCTTGAGATCAGAGCGCGGGGGCAGCAAGTGAAAGCCCTGCTTGTGGAGCCAGACAGACTGAGTCGGCCTGCCACACGTGCCCATACACATGCATGTGTTGTTCTTATGCCAAAGAGAAATGAAACCCATGCCATCTACAAAAACACCCTCTCCTTGGTCGACGAGCTCATCATCAGAGACACCAAACTCAACATCAACTTCCAGTGCGCCTATCCGCTGGACATGAGAGTCAGTCTGCAGACGGCCCTGCAGCCCATCGTAAGGTGCGGCCCTGACCTCCCCTCCCTGGGGCCCTGACCTCCCCTCCCCAGGGCCCTGAGGTGGTCACTCACTCCTTCTGGAGCATCCATTCTTCCCATCGTTCATTCTACAAAGTTTGTTGAGCATATATTAATGATCAATGCACAGGCAGACACAGAATACTTTGTGGATATTAAAGATTATTATTATGAAACAATGTAGCAGCATGAACCAGTGTTAATTAGATAGCTAAGGAATAAAAGCATGTGGCAATTTTATTTCTCCTGAGGAAGGAAGGCATTAGACACTACAAGTGAGATGAGTGCAGCGCAGGGAAGACACGGGCTGTGGGTCAGAAGGAAGGGTCCAGGACCTAATGGTGGGGGCGATGGAGGGAGCGGCGGGCATCCCGCCTTCGGTGGATCAGCTTTGATTCGATGAACATTCAGCAGAAATAGGCCCAATAGTCATCTGGGAGGCACTGCACCCAGCAGGGCTCTGTTTGTGCCCCAGGGCGAGCTCCTCAGCACCTCAGACTCACGGGGGGGGCTTCCTGGGGGTGTCAGCAATCCCTCAGTGGCTCCTGGTTCACAGGGGCAGGATTAAAAGGATTACACACTTTTCCAGTTTCATGGTTCTTTGACTGTATTGTGTTGGGGCCCAAGGTTCATAAAAATTAAAACCATTCATCTTGTTAAAATTGCCATATTACCGAGGATTGTGGGGTGGGTGGGAGAGATCTGCTGCTAAACATGGTGACCCCCAGACCTGGTCCCAAGCCATGCTTTGCAGGGGGGCAGACGGAGGTGTGAGGGGTGAGGGAGGGAGGCTGGGAGAAGCTGAGACAGGCCGATCTGTCTGTCAGGTTCAGAGCCTAGAAGATAGTAAACGCTGGTTTAAAGGAACGATCGACTAGTGTTTTCGGGGACCGACGATATGCTTTTGCCTCCGTAACCTCAGACAAAAGTGGGGCCGGATTTATTTTGTTCTTATGAGTCAAAACCTAACGCCTCCACCCTGTGGGCCCTGGTCTAGCTCCGTGAACATCAGCCTGGCTGGCGAGGGAGAGTTTACCGTCACGATGGCCCTCTTCCAAGACCCGAACTACACGCTGCCTTACGAGGGGGCGTCGGCCACACTGCCCGTGGAGTCCATGCTGTACGTGGGCGCCCTCCTGGAGAGAGGGGACACCGCCCAGTTCAAGCTGCTGCTGAGGCACTGCTATGCCACCCCCACTGCGGACAGGGCTGACCCCGTGAAGTATTTCATCATCAGAAACAGGTACCAGACGCCTCTGGGCTCGCTTTTGGCCTAAATGAAGTTTTGGGGGAAATGATCACCCGGGCCTGCCGGGCAATTGTGTGATGTGCTTATCTCTCCTGGAAAATAATTGGATGGTACATTTCAGGACCATGCCCTTTGACCCAGGAATACCCTCCTGAAATGGCAGCCTAAAGCGTTAATGCAAAGTACGTGGCAGGGCAAGAAAGGCCCATTGTTTTTCACTTCGGTATTCTTCGTCACTTTGGCCGTAGGGTCATTGCTCAAAACGGGGGGGGGGGGGGGGGGGGGGGCTCCGTTAGTAACTACGGCCTGGCACACAGATGTTAACACTGACGAATACACATGAAAACAGCGTACGATGTGAGGGGACAAAACATTATTGACCACTGCAGACTGCAAGAACAAAGGGAAGATTCAAACGGCAATGATACCAGCTGCTGGGCACCGGGCGTGTCTGTGCCGCTGTGCAGAGCCGCTGCATCATCTCACAGATGCTCACTTCATGGGGGGGCGGGGGGGGGGGCGGGTGAACGCCAGACAAGATCAGGTCCCCCAGACCAGACAGGCGGGCCTGGGGCTTGTGATCAGGCAGCTGGAAGCCAGTCAGGCTGGAATTTGTTGTTCAGGGACCACCCCCAGAAAACGGGGTTCGGGGCCATGCACAGCATCTCAGGACCTGAGGAGAAGAGCTGCTGGTTGGTGGAGGGAGCCAGGGCTGTGCCCCTCTCGGGTGCTGTTTGCACGCCGGACACAGATGGAAGGCGCAGCCCAGCGCCTCAGGCCCGCTGAGCTGCTCCGAGTGAGACCCTCGCTGTCACCCGCAGCTGCCCGAATCAGCTGGACTCCACCATCTCCGTGGAGGAGAACGGGGTGTCCGCCCAAGGCCGCTTCTCGGTCCAGATGTTCATGTTCGCGGGTAACTACGACCTCGTCTTCCTGCACTGCGAGGTGCACCTGTGCCACTCCTTGCGTGAGCAGTGCCAGCCGGTGAGCGTCTTCTTGGATGGACTATTGGAGTCTGGCCTGGGGCCTGATGGGCCCCCACGTGCATTTATTGGACTATAAATGGACGGAAAGAAGAAAAGGGAGGGAAGGAAGGAGGGAAGGAGGGAGGGAGGGAGGGGAGGAGGGAGGGAGGGAGGGAAGGAAGGAGGGAAGGAGGGAGGAAGGGAGGGAAGGAGGGAGGGAGGGAAGGAGGGAAGGAGGGAGGGAGGGAGGGAAGGAGGGAGGGAGGGAAGGAGGGAGGAAGGGAGGGAAGGAAGGAGGGAAGGAGGGAGGAAGGGAGGGAAGGAGGGAGGGAGGGAGGGAGGGAAGGAGGGAGGGAGGGAAGGAGGAAGGGAGGGAAGGAGGGAGGGAGGGAGGGAAGGAGGGAGGAAGGGAGGGAAGGAAGGAGGGAAGGAGGGAGGAAGGGAGGGAAGGAGGGAGGGAGGGAAGGAGGGAGGGAGGGAGGGAAGGAGGGAGGGAGGGAGGGGAGGAGGGAGGAAGGGAGGGAAGGAAGGAGGGAAGGAGGGAGGAAGGGAGGGAAGGAGGGAGGGAGGGAAGGAGGGAGGAAGGGAGGGAAGGAGGGAGGAAGGGAGGGAAGGAGGGAGGGAGGGAAGGAGGGAGGGAGGGAGGGAAGGAGGGAGGAAGGGAGGGAAGGAGGGAGGGAGGGAGGGAGGGAAGGAGGGAGGAAGGGAGAAGAAAGCTGGAGGATGAAGAGATGGATGATGGGTGGAGCATGGGAGGGAGGGAGGAAAAGAGGAAAGGAAGAAGGATGAACAGATGGTTTTAAGCCTCCAAAGCACCAGGTATAAGCTCTCGTGTCCCCAGAGGAAGACCCTGTGCACAGGTCTCCTTGGCGAGAGATGTGTTTAGGTGATTCTAATGACAGGCGCCATTTCAGCTCCCACTCTGTGCCTAAACCTTCCTGCGCCTTGTCTAATGTAATCCTCACAACCACCATGTCAGTAGATTTTTTTATTGACCCCATCAGAGCTAAGGTGTGGCCCCATGGTGGCCTCTGCCTGCTAACATTTGGCCTTCGCCGAGTGCTTACCGTGTGCCTGCATGTTGTAGCCACATCATTTTAGCCTGTCGCGCCGGGAAGGCACTCTTTAATCTGGTAGAGAGGAGCGGTCACTGTCCCCAGTCGGTCAGCTAAGAGGGCAGAGAGGCAATTCCAGCCCAGGCTTGCTGGTCGTCCTTTGCATTTTGATGACATGAGAACTCTCCATCCCCACAGTTTTGCTCAAGAAGCCAACTCCGCAGTGAAGCAGTGGCCATCGACCCAGCCCTGGTTCTAGATTTGGGACCCATCACTCGGAAGGGTAAGTGGCCATGTCCTGGTGACAAACCTGCGGCCCAGGGCTGACCAGCAGCCTCAGGGGCCTGGAGTCTCCCACCTCACGAGGCAGAGCCCCGCCCAGGCGTCTGCCTTCCGTGAGGTGCTCTGGGTGGTACTGACAGCGTGTGCCACTGCGGGCCCCTGTGCGCTGGAGGCCAGGCTAAGCCGTGTCCACTGACTCACTTAACCTTGGCCGTGTCCATTTTATAGGTGAGAAACCAGAGCTCAGAGAGACTAAGTGACTCACCAGACTCCCAGCTCGTGAGCGGCTGGAGCTAGACTTGACCCCGGGTTGATTCCAGAGCGCGTGTCCTCCTTATTGCTCCTGCCAGGCCCACAGCCCAGCTTTGTTTGCTGGTGAATGACTTTCTCACAGTCCAGTTACTGTACTGGGGCGTGATGCAGGGATGCTTTCTGTGGCTCCTCACATGTTTATGAGAGAGAGAGGGAGAGCGAGAGAGAGCGAGCCATGTGAAAGAAAAACATTGGCCGGTTGCCTCCCGAACTCACCCCAGTCAGGTATTGAACCCCACAACCTAGGTATGTGCCCTGGCCGGGAGTCAAACCCTGGACGGGTGCATTGTTTTTTGTCCTAAAGAAATGAGGACACAGTGACATTATCGTAGTAACAACAACAGTAGCAGTACTGTGGGCCCTGACAGAACACACTTACAGCACACGGAGCGCTCACAGCAGCACAGGAAGTGAGCGTTATCGCTACCCCTTCTCCACGGTCAGCCACGGAGGTGGCTTGCAGGGAGGCTATGCCCAGGGTTGTCCCCCATTCACCGAGCCCTCCCCCCACTGGAAGCCCCTGGTGGTGTCACAGGGGCTGGGGGAGGGGGAGCTGGGGGTTGGTGGTTTTAGGGACTCTCATTTGGACTCAGACAGACTGGGGTTAGAATCCCAGCTCTGCTGCTTACCAGCAAGGACAACGTGGCATGTCTGTTAACATCACTGAGCCTTAGTCTTCTCATCTGTCAAATGGGGATGAGAACGCGCAGGTAGATTAGGGTCCCAATGCATGAAATGTGCTTAGAAAGGTCCCTGCCAAATACCAGAAGCCCCTACACCACTGTGGCCAGGCCCAGGGGGACCGGGCGCAACCCTGGCCACAGGGCGACCTCTGCAGCGAGACTCCGGAGCCCTCACTTCTGCTTTTGTCACCAGGTGCCCCCTCTCTTGGTGTCATGAACGGGACCCCCGGCCCTGCAGGTACCTCGTTTCTCTTGCCTTTCCCACCTCCCTCCCCACATTCTCTCCTCCCTTCTCAATGCGGGCACCACCCAGCCCCACCGTGGGCGGGCCCTGCGCTGGAACTGTGGACACTGAAGACAGTCAGCTCCCAGATGGACTGGAAATGCCCACCGTCTCACAGGGGAGCCGCTGCTTTAGACACAGATCTATTCTGAGTGCCTGTCATGTGCAGGCATCGCTGTAGGCACTGAAGGTGCCAGAATGAGCTACAGGGCCCGGGCTGCCCTGAGTGTGGGAACAGACAACAGGAGAGTGACAGGTGCGGCCCAGCTTCATGTCCCAGGCAGCGGGAGAGCGCAGGAGAGCCACACGGGAGGGTGGGAGGGCCAGGCCTCCACATGGCATTGATGATGGCTACCCACATCCTACCGTTACATTCTACCTGCAAAGGAGGCTGGGAAAGTGCCCGTGTGCCCGGAGGAACCTGAGAAAGGGTTTGGGGGTAGATGGCTGTGCCCCGAAGCAGGCCCTGTGCTGCCTCCCAGCACTTGCCCAGGCCGCGCCTCAGGGGCTCTGCCTGTGACCTGGGCATCAGAGGGCAGCAGCTCCTCTGACCCTCCTCCTCCTTCCAGGGCTCCTGGGGGCCGGGCCTGGGCTGCTCCTGCCCGTCCTCCTGGCCCAGCTCTTCTGAGCTCCGGGCACCGGGCCCTCTGGCGACGCCTCCGGTCAGCCTCCGGCTCCTCGGACCTCCCGATTCAGACGTCCAGTGTCAGCGGACTGCAGGCTGGGCCGGTGGGGCAAGGATGGCGTCCCCTGGGCTGGATCCGGGGCCCTTGTACCCCTTTCTCGGGGTGCAGGCTGTCAGCCGCCTGCGCTGGCTTTCTCACCCTTAATCATTTCTTGAAAACAAACCTGCTAGGCCTCTGTGGCTCTAGCCTTTCCCGCAGTGCAGCGTGCCTTTGTGATCCAGGGACCAGGGACGAGGGGCCGTGGCACAGGGGCGGGGCGGGGGGAGCTCCTAACAGAGGCCCCTCCCGTGCTAGTGATTGAACAAACTGGCCTTGCTTTCACCGCATCCTCCGGCGCATCTCTATCCCAGGCCCTCAGTCACAAGGGAACATGTGTAAAGGGGCCACCCTCAGAGGCCCAGCCCCAGGAGAGATGGTCCCACTGCTCCCCGTCCCCATGGCACCGCTGACCTGCTTGGATGTGCCTGGAGCTGCACAGACTCCTGCCCTGGGCTGGTGCTGGGGGGACTGCTTGATGGGGTGCAGAGACCTGTCGGCCAGAGCACAGCCCAGCTGCATGCAGTGGTGCCTCCCCACGCCCCCAATTCCAGAAGAGGATGATGCATCATTCCACCAGGCAGATGAGGCCTCTGCATGAGCCCTCATAGCCCTGGCAGTGCACCCCTTGCCCACATTGGCCTCAGGGAAATGACCAGGTCAGAGCCAGCCCAGGGCTGGGGCTGGGTAAGGGCAGGGACTGTCCACTAGGCACCTGTGCAGAAATGGGTGGTTTCAGGAAACAGATCCCACCCAATGAACTCAGGCGGAGATGAGAAAAGATAAGGATGCAGGAGCTCTGGGCCAGGACAAACAGAAGGTCCCTGGGACAGATAGCCCCTGGGACAGACAGCCCCTGGGACAGACAGCCCCCAGGACAGACAGCCCCCAGGACAGATGGCCCCTGAGATAAGACAAGAATGGAGGAGCTCTGGGCTGGGACAGACAGACGGTCCCTGGACAAGACAGTCCCTGGGACAGATGCCCTCAGAACAGATGGACCCAGGGACAGACAGTCCCTGGGATAGATGGCCCCGGGACAGATGGCCCCTGGGACAGACACCTCTAGGACAGATGGTCCCCGCTACGGACAGCTCCTGAGACTGGTGGCCCCTGGGTAAGACAAGGATGCAGGAGCTCCAGGCTTGGACAGACGGACGGCCCCTGGGATACACAGTCCCCAGGACAGACGACCCCTGGGACAGACACCCCTGGGACAGAAGGCCCACTGGCATCCAGGCTCCCCCCAAAAGCCCATTGGTGTGTCTTTTCATCTGCCAAGTCCTGAAACCACAGACCTTCACATCTGCTTATCTGTGTCCCCTGTCCTGCCCTCTCTGAGAGGAGCATTTCCTGTTTATTTGTCATCACATGATAAGCACAGCTTTGAGGCTTCACGCTGCTCCCTCACTCAGGGGCCACGGGACTGATCGCGTTGTGCCATTCCACCTCCCATGGCACTGGGTGGTCGGACTCCTGCCTGAGCCCAGGGTTCCCTGGTCCCGTCGCCTGAGGCACGTGCGCGTGGGCTCATCTCCCTCAGCACAGCCGGGTGGGCCCGAGGGCAGGCCCCAAGGCACTAGGATGGTGGCTTCCTTCAGACAGAGAGTTTCAAGGAGGAGGTGCCTCCCAGTTCCCCTGCTTCAGGATTTGGACCTGCTGCATCCCAGGGGCCATGCACAAGGAGGGGCTGAGGGAGAGACCAGGAGTCCTCACATGTCCCTTCTCCAGGCTTGGGCGGGGCTAGACCACGGTCCTCAAACATACATAGTGAAACTCGTTCTTTAAATACAGTTCTACCTAAATATCCATTAAGTTGAGATTAAAAGCAAATAGAATCTTGCTGATGTCTGTGGTCCCCTCCTCCCTAGTCCTCAGAGGAGCTCCATGATAACACAATTTGCCGGGGCAGAGGGTGGGACTCTCTGAGACATATGGCCTCAAGGTCTCTTCCAGCACAACGTACTTGGGATTCTACCTAAATAGAGCCTATCGTCTATCATCTATCATCTATCTCTCTCTCATCTATCTATTATCTATCTATCTATCTATCTATCTATCTATCTATCTATCTATCTATCTATTATCTACCATCATCTATCTATATCTTCTTATCTATAATCTATATATCTATCATTGATCTCTCTATCATCTACCTCCTATCTTGTCTTTCTCTTTCTCCATCTACCTATCATCTAACTGGCTAGTTTCAGCTTTTTGTTTTTTGCTGATAGGTGTGCTCCATGACTGCCAATCTCAGAATATCCAGTCTACTTTATTCTTTTGATCAACACTAACCTGCTGGGAAACCTGCCATGTCCCAGGCCCCAGGCCTGGGTACATGATGAAACACAGTCCCTGTGCTGAGAGGTTCGAATCTGGTGGGACATGAACACACAGAGAGACTCCCAGGTACAGCACAGTCAGGCACACATGCTCACTGACACTCAGACGCAGGGCTCACACCTGACGGAGAGACAGGCTCTAACGGCTGTGCACATCCACCTCGTGGGCCCAGAGACCCATCTCTACACAGCGCCTCACCTGGGCCCGCTAGCCCAGTCACTTTCATATGCATTGCCAAGGCCATGAATAATTTAGTAACAGCAAACATATTTTTAAGCATGTCCTGTGCACCAGGCATTATTCAAAGTGTATTATGGGCATTATAGCATCCAACTCACATTAGCTATTTAAGGCAGGTACTATCATTATTCCTGGTTTAGAAGTGAGTAAAACTAAAGTGTAAAGAAGTTAATTACTCACCCAGGCCTGTCACTGTTAAATGCTGGATTCAGGGCTTGAACCCAGGTAGCCTGAATTTGGAGCATATGCTTTTAACTAGATGCAGTATTCTGCCTGTCTGTACACAACACACACACACACACACACACACACACACACACACACACACTCAGACACACTCAGACACTCATATTCATACATGTACCACCATATATACACACACCCAGGAGCATGCAGGTACATGGGAACATACACATATGCACTGACACATGTGGACAGACAACATTTGCAACACAGAGGCCCTCACACATACACAGGCATTGACATTCATGGATAACACAGATGATAACATATACATGCCCACTTATGCATACTAGTATACACCTTAGTACAGAAAAAAAAACCCCATAGAGACACTTATAGACTATGCCACACACACACACACACACACACACACACACACGGATACATAGCCATATGCATGCATGCCTGCAAGACACAGGACCTGGATTCCATTTCCCCAGGCCAGGCCTCCAGCCATGCCTCCTCCCCCATTAGCTGCCCTCCTGCCCATCTCCCATTCCCCCCAGCTGGGCACTGGGACAAGAAGTATAAACCAGGGGACACAGTGGAAACGGGCCTGGACCCAGACTCTGGAAGTTCTGGAGTAGAAGAGTGATGGAGACATGAGAAACAACCTGACCCCCATTCAGAAAAACTAGCGTCTGTGCTGAGGGACCATCTAGAATGAGCCTGTGGGGTTTCAGAGAGGGTAGGCAGCCTGCTTAGCAGCTGCTGGGAAAGCGGGCATGAAAGTGAAGCAGGTAAGGCTGAGACAGACGCTGAAGCAGGAGCAAAGGAAAGAACTCAGCCCAGCTGGAAAAGAGGGAAGGGTTCCATCCTAGGAGTTTCATCCCTTCCTTTTCCAGATGGAAACTGAGATTCCAAAAAGAGAAGTGTCATGGCTGTTCATAGTTCTCTAAGCGATGCTATAAGATGTGTTGTACCAGCTGGCATGAGGAGGCAGGGAGAAAGGCGATCCCCTGAAAGCTGGTCACCTGAAGGAAATGTGGAATGAGAACCCCCCAAAATAAATGCCAGCCACTCTAACTCATTTCATAATCTCGCCTCATCTGCTCCTTCTAAACCAGCGGTTCTCAACCTGTGGGTCGCGACCCCTTTGGCGGTTGAATGACCCTTTCACAGGGGTCGCCTAAGACCATCCTGCATATCAGATATTTACATTATGATTCTTAACAGTAGCAACACTACAGTTATTAAGTAGAAACGAAAATAATTTTATGGTTGGGTCAGAACATGAGGAACTGTATTTAAAGGGCCAGAAGGTTGAGGACCACTGTTCTAACCTCTTTCTCACAAGAAGGGCTAGAAATCATGCTATACCCTCCTCATCACCATACATTCTCCTGTAAAAACTCCAGCAAATGCTTCCACTCCATTCAGCCCCATTGACAAGCTGTCATCTCTTACCCGGACCCACAACAGCTTTCCAACTGGCCTTTCTCCAGGCTCCCCTCCCCATCAGTCCCCTACTGTGCAGCTGGTGAGCACTTGAAGCAAATTCACTTCTCTCTTTGCATCCCTCCAGCAGCTCCTTCTGTGGGGCGAGGTTGCCTGCCAGCTAACGGACAGTGTCCTCCACTGTCTGAGCCCCGCCTGCATCTCATACTTATCCCCTTTGTAATATTGGGCCTCCATCCTTGCATACAGCTAAGAAGTAATTCAGAGCCAGGAATTCTGGCACAAGGCGTTTATTTATTTATTTTATTTTTTATATTTGATTTATTTATTGAAAAAAATATTTATTGTTGAGAGTATTAGAGAGGTTCCCATTTTCCCCCCATTGCCCCCTCCACCTGGTTCATGTCCCATCCCAGGCCTTCAACATACAAACACCTTATTGTTTGTATCCATAAGTAATGCATATCCATATACATAAAAGCCTAATATGCAAAGTGTCCCCTTGGGAGTTTGACTGACCAGGAGTTCAATCACTTGCTATAATGTGCGCTGACCACCAGGGGGCAGTGCGGAACGAAGGGAGGCCCCATCCTGCAGTCACTAGGGACCCTACCTGTGCAAGAATTTCATGCACTGGGCCTCTAGTATGCATATAAGATCTTTGGTTAACCTCTCTCCCTGCCCTTTCCCTCTGAGATTCATCAGTCTGTTCCAAGTCTCCATGCCTCCGATTTCTTATTGATTTATCCTCCTCCTCCTTCTCCTTCTCCTTCTTCCTCTTCTTAACGAACATCCTTCAACATTTCATGTAATACTGGTTTGGTGGTGATAAACTCCTTTAACATTTTCTTGTCTATGAAGCTCTTTATCTGACCTTCAATTCTAAATGATAGGTTTGCTAGGTATAGTAATCTTGGTTATAGGTCCTTGCTTTTAATCACTTTGAATATTCCTTGCCACTCCTTTCTGGCCTGCAAAGTTCCTGCTGAGTAATCAGCTGACAGTCATATGGGTGCTCCCTTGAAGGTAACTAACTACTTTTCTCTTGCTGATTTTAAGATTCTCTCTTTGTCTTTAACCCTTGGCATTTTAATTATGACATGGTGTGGAACTCTTTGGATTCCTCTTGTTCGGGACTCTCATTTTGCTTCCTGGACTTGTAAGTCTATTTCTTTCACCAGGTAGGGGAAGTTTTCTTATTATTTCTTCCTATAGGTTTTCAATATCTCACTCACTCTCTTCTTCTGGCACCCCCATGATGCAAATGTTGGTACCTTTGATATTGTCCCAGAGGCTCTTTACACTATCTTCATTTTTTTAAATTCTTTTTTCTTTTGCTCTTCTGATTGGGTGTGTTTTGCTTCCTCATATTTCAAGTCATTGATTTGATTCTCAGAATCCTCCACTGTTGAATCCCTGTAAATTATTCTTTATTTCAGTTAGTGGTTGCTTAATTTTTGACTGATCCTTTTCATGTCTTTGACATTCTCACTAAGATCCTAAAGTCTGTCTCACTAAGTTCCTTGACACTCTCATTAATTTTCTTAAAGCTCTCATTAAGTCCCTTGAAGCTCTCATTAAGATCCTTGAGTAACCTTATAAACATGGTTTTGAATTCTGTATCCAATAGTTTGCTTGCTTCAATTCTTTCATTTGTAACATGTTTCTTTGTCTCCATATTTTGGCAGCTTCCCTGTGTTTAATTCTATGTATTGAGTAGAGCTGCTGTGTCTCCTGAAATTGGTAGAGTGGCCTTGGATAGTAGTGTCCTGTAGGGCCCAGTGGTGCAGCCTCCCCAGTCATCTGAGCTGGTCACTCTAGGTGCACCCCTGTGTGCACAGTCTTGTTGTAGTTGAGCCTTGATTGCTGTTGGCATCACTTGGAGGTATTGACCTCCAGGCCAATTGGCTCTGAGGACCAGCAGTGTCTACAATGGAAGAGCTGCCATGTAGGAGACACCCATATGGAGCAGAACTTGCTTCAGTGGGGCTTTGGTGCTCCCTGAGTCTACCCCTTGAGTGTGTTGCTTAAGGATGTGTAGAGTTGTAATCTGTTATGATCTGAAGCTGTCTACAGGGTACACTGGCTCTGGAGCTTCCTGGGAGGTGCAAAATCAGGCACTGCCTGGGGCCACCTGGCAGGAGCTACAGAGAGATCTGCAGATGGCTGCTATTTGTATTCAGCTAGAAAGTGCTTAGGCAAAGCCCACTGTGACGCAAGGCAGTCTGGTGCTAGTGCCTGGTCTTGGGCCTCTTATTGATAGGTATAGGGCACGCTGACTCCAGCTGCTGCTTGTTTAAGAGATTTTAACAAAGTGTGAAGCCTGAACCAGGACAGGCCATTCATACGGAAAAGCAGCTGCAAACAGTTTGGGTAGGGCTGCAAATTGGATGGGAAAGGGTCTCAGGGAATCACCAGGGTGGAGCAAGCAGTGTGGGCCATGCTATTGAAACTCAGTTATGGCTGCCAGTCATCTCTGTGACAGGGGAGGTCCTAGCACAGGAACAATGATCTCTGTGAGCACCCCCATCTGGGAGAAAGCAGCTCCTGAGTTCTTGCCCTAATATCAGACAGTCCAATTCCTCTCTGTATGTCCTGGATTCCTCCAAAGCTGCTGCTCAACACTGGAGCTCAGAAGAAGCAAGACCATGTAGTTCATGTGTGGGCCCTTTAAGAGGAACACTTGGGACTCCAGCAGCCTACGTGTCACTCAGCTACAATCCCTTTTATAGCCCAACAAGAGGCCCGGTGCACGAAATTTGTGCACTGGGGGGAGGGGGGTCCCTCAGCCGGGCCTGCACCCTCTCCAATCTGGGACTCCTTGGGGGATGTCAGACTGCCGGTTTAGGCCCAATCCTGCACCAGTAGTCGGACATCCCTCTCGCAATTCAGGACCACTGGCTCTTAACCACTCACCTGCCTGCCTGCCTGCCTGATTGCCCCTAACCACTCTGTTTGCCAGCCTGACCACCCCCAACTGCCACCCTGATCCCCCCCAACTGCCTCCCCTGCCAGCCTGTTTGCCCCCAACTACCCCTGTCACCGGCCTGATTGCTCCCAACTGCCCCCCCTTGCCAGCCTGATTGGGGTTGGGGGGCCGATTGGGGGAGGGGCTGGCCATGGGGAGGGGCTGTGGTTGGTGGGCTGGGCAGCCACCCCCCCAAATGGGTTGGGGGGTGGCGATCGGGGCCAGTGGCCTGGGGGAGGAGCCATGGGTTATTGGCCAGCCAGCTCTGCCCCTGATTGTGGTGGTGGTGGTGGTGGGGCAATCTGGGGTCAGGCTGGGCAAGGGGAGAGGCTGCAGGAGATTGGCTGGCCAGCCCTACCCCCTCTTGGGGTAGGGGGAGCAGGGGTGGGACTGGCCTGGGGAGGGGCTGCAGGACGTTGGCCGCCCAGCCCTGCCCCCTCTTGGGGTGGGGGGGTGCAATCAGGGGCAGACAGCCACGGGGAGGAACTGTGGGCCTATTGTGGTGGGGCAGATTGATCAAGGGTGGGGCTGGTGGGGGGGGAGTGGTGGTGGGAAGAGAGGGGGTATTTGGCCAGCCGGCCTGCTTTTTTTTTTTTTTTTTTTTTTTTGGCAACTTCACAACTTTTACTTGTGGTGCCTGTGCTATGTCTGAAAACTACCTTCTCCCCCTGCCCAGGACAACGATGGGAAGCGGGCAGCAAAAAATAGAAGACATCCCTTCCTATTGCACACGGGCCCTATATACAGGCTCACCTGGCCCAGGCCGGCAGGATGCTTGGCACATTCTAGGATCCCTGCTCAGGGGCTGGAGGGGTGACTGGTGGCAGCACACGTGAGAGGGGACCTCTGGGTGACCACTCTGGTCCTGGCTACTGGTCTTGGCACTTCCTGGTCCCAGTTCCTTTCTGGTTCCTCCTGCAGCCCTGGTCCCCCTACCTGGATCAGCCTCCTGTCTCCCTCCTGGACTCAGATGGCCCCCTTGGCTCCTGGGGGCTCTGTCCTCCCCTCCTAAGCTGGAGATCTCAAGGAAGGTTATGGCTTCTCAGAGACTCCTCGACAGCCCTGTCACTCATGTTCACACAGGGAAGGGGGGGTGCATGTGGCAAACGCAGCTGTATAAATGCGGGTGCAGGGGCAAGTCCTCTGGGGTCACTTGGACAGTTTGCTGATGACGCAGATCAGGGCCACATTCTCATCCTTGAGGCGCTGGTTGACAGCTCGGAGATTGAACAGGCCCTTCAGCTCCTCTTCCAGTTCAGCGGCCTTGCACTCCAGGGCCCTGCACTCAAATCTCTCCAGCTCCAGGATGGCCGGCCTCTCTGCAAAGCGCTCTTGCCTCTGCATGGTGCGCTCCAGCTCTACTTTGAGCTGCGCCAGCCACAGCATGGTTTGGATCAGGGCCTCACGAAGTCTCTCGTTCTCAATGTGCAGCTTTGCATAGAGCTTCCTGAAGCTCCCTCAGGCTCTTCCAATTTGGGCTGGGGTTCTGGGCTTAGGTCCTGCTGCCTCTGGACGGGAAGTGCTGGATTCTGGGCTGATGTCCACTGGCTTCACCTTCTCCCCCTTCACAGGCCCTCTCCTCTCATCGCCAACTCTGCAGTGCTTCCTGGAGGCCTGTGGTCCCTGTCCCTGCCCCTCAGGCACCTCTACTCTCTGGGCAGGGCCATCAGAATTCTCAACCCCAGGGACTCAGGGCTGCCAGGAAGGGTCCAGGCTCTGTTCGCCCTGCTCTTGATGTGGATGGAAGAGTCTGATCAGGGGAAGGCCTGCAGCTGGGAGGGACTGCGAAGTTGGCTGCTGGCCCCACCACCTGATCAGGCGTGTGCTGGCTACAGTGGGTGTCATAGCGACTGGCCCAATCAGGGCCATGTTCTGCTTGCTCACCACTCCCCAGTCCCAACACCGCCTCCACTGCTGGGCTAACAGGCCTTTGGGATCACCAGCTCACAGCACCTGCTTTCCCACAGGCCTGAGGCCTGTGGGAAAGCAGGCGCCAGTGACTTCAACTGCATGCATGTGCGCCGGGTGGCGGCTGATGGAACGCACTGCCTGCTTGGGGCCGCTCACACCTGGGCGGGCAGGTCGAGGGCACTGCTGCCACCTCTACTGCCACTGCTGTTGCTGCTGCTGCTGCTGCTGCTGGGGTTTGAGGCACTGACTGAGGCTGCGGGCGACCTACCTGCCGGAAGCCGGTCCATCCTTGCTGTTTGACACAGTCGCTGCAGGAAAGAAACATCTGCACAGCATATGTTTCAAGGGACCTGGCGTATATAGCATACTGTTCTTAATATGTTTGCTCCCCTTAGCGCTGTGTGTTTTAACCAAGGTCACCTCTCTGAGAAAGGTTGTTTCCCCAGGTAGGAATTTTTCCCTGAAGTCAGGGAGGGGATGCCTCTCTTAGGAAGGTTGTTTCCCCAGGTAGGAATTTTTCCCTGAAGTCAGGGAGGGGATGAAACTCCTTAACTAAGTGCCAGGCGGGTAGTTAATCACTACAAACAATCATGCTTAAACTACATAATCTTTACTCCCTGGAATGGAGATAAGAAACGCCCTAACCTTTGTAATAGAAATTGACAGGATTAAAATCAACTGGGATAAATACGGATGTAACAAGACAATAAACAGCAGAACCTCTCTGGAGATCCAGACCAGAACTTGGCTGGAGATCCTGGCTAGAGATCCTGGCTAGGCTGCTGATCAACTGAACTCCGTTTCCGTGTCATTCCTTCTTCGCCGACTCCATCCACACCTTTGGGGACCCCTGGACCCGCTGGGGTTGGACCCCGGCACCTACCCACCTGAGTTGGGTGACACATAGGATGCGCTGGCTAGCCGATCCCTGCTGCCGCCCCATGTCCCTTCACACAGGAGATACCCGGGGCGGGTACCGGATCACTGCAGTCCCACCAGCCAACGGCCAGGTCCCCCGTGGGAGGGCCTGATGAGGGCAGGGCAGGTGCCCGATCACCACGGTCCCCCCGCGCCCCCCCCCCCCCCGCCAACCCCCGGGTCCACCATGGGAGGGCTGCATGAGGGCTGGGCAGGTCCCACCCGCCAGCTCTGGGCCCCCCGACGGAGGCCCGGATGAGGGCGGGGCAGGTGCCTGATCACGGGGTCCCACCCACCAGCCCTGGGTCCCCTGGAGGCCCGGATGAGGGCGGGGACCTCTGCCACCAGCCCCTGATAGAGGTGAGCTGGCGTTGGCACTGTCCCGCCCTGCCTGCAGTATGCAAATTAGCCACCATCTTGGCTGGTGGTTAATTTGCATATCGCCCTGATTAGCCAATGAAAAGGGTAGTGGTCGTACGCCAATTACCATGTTTCTCTTTTATTAGATAGGAACTTATGGGGACTTCTCTTCCCAGCTCTGGATCATGGTGGGACCCCTTACTTCTCACAGGAGGCCTTGGAGATATCCCTCCCATGTGTGTTGGACCAATCCATTTCATGCCTCTTCCCTCCTACCAGTCTCAATGTGCTTTCTTCTTTACTTCTTTAGTTGTAGGACTTCCATTCAGCCAGGTTTCAGGTGGTTCTGAATGGTGGTTGTTCTGTATTTTAGTTGTAATTTTGATGTGGTTATGGGAGGTGGTGGGTACCACATTTACCTACACCACCATCATGGTTCTCTCAGTGAATATCCACAAGGAATTTATTTAGAAAGTCACAGAGGTAAGATAAGTGAACTGTGAATGAAAGGGGTTCAGGAAACAAGTTACAGAGGCAAAAGAAGAGCCCTTAGAGCTTAGGAGACAAAAGCAAAGGTGATATGCCTGAGGGAAGTAGGGGGGGAAGGGCATGGGCATGCTCAAGACAGAGAGAGAGTGGGAGGGAGAGAGAGGAAGAGTGAGAGAGAGAGACAGAGAGAGCGCGTGCGCGTATGTGTGCTGGTTCCTTCCTCTTAAGGGCTTTTAGAGGAAGGGAGTTTAGGGAAGGTCTCCAGGGAGGATTTCAATAGAATATTCATCAGCCTTCCAGGTATGTCCTTCCAGGATTCCGGTCTCTATTGATTGCTTGGTGCTGGGACAGGAGGTCCTTAGTCATTGCAGTTGGTCCTGAGGTCAGCCATGGCATCACTTTATCTGGTTTTGCTGTGCCTAAATGTCATCTCTAGTTTCACCAAAATTATTTGATGAGGGTCAGAACCTCATTGTCCTGAGTATTTAATGCTTAAGAGAGCGGTGGTACAAGGGCTTGTATGGGAGTTGTATGAGGCTATTCTCTGACTCCTGTAAGGGAGTCTACAACTTGACTAATGACATGCTAGGGGAGGGAAGGACAGGGGGTCTAAAGCACATGACTAGTCATATGAAAAGTCAAAGGGTCTAAACCGCAAGACTAGTGACATGTAGGGGAGAAAAGGTCACCCTGGGGGTAAGGTCTTACCCTATAATACTTGTTTTCCCAATTTTGTCCATTGCTAGGCACCTGGGACTTTCCTCCCTGGTGACATTTCATACCTGGCCTAGCATTCCTGCTCTGCTCATGACAGTGTAACTTCCTACTCTATCAATACCTCACATTCTTTCTGCTCTGAATTTCCCATAATTGCCTGCCCTGTTTTATTTCACCTTGCACTGCATTTGTATGTGCTGTCCTTGCCAACAGGAGAGCTGATAGAAACACCTTCCCAGCTTCTGGCAGAACCAACCAGTGGGCATGAGGCCCAACCACTAGACTACTAGGGGGTCCACCCTGCTGAACTCTGGACTTTGCCATGGCCAGGTGGGGACAGTGGAGAACCTCCTGGGGGGCCCGGGATGGACACACCAAGTGGCCGTCGGAGCAGAATCCAATAAGCTCCACAAACAGCATATCCAAAGTGATCACAGCAGCCACAAAGCTGCTGAGGAAAAGCCCACATTTCCTTTTCTAATCTTTTCTTTATTCTTTTCTTCTCTTTTTTCTTTCATATCTCTAATATCTCTCTTTCCTTTTCTTATTCTATTTTCCTCTTTTCTTATTATTTTTTCCATTTTCTTTTCTTGTTCTTTATTATTATTGAATTATTTATTTACTTACATTTTTCTTTTCTTTTCTTTTTTTTTTGTTTTTTCCCTTTTATATTTTGTTATATTCTCATCCTCCTTTCTTTTCATGTTTTATTTTCCATTTCCTTTTTTCTCTAATTCTTTTTATCTCTTGACTTTTATTATTCTTTTTTGTCGCTCTTTTTTCTTATTCTTTTTGTTGTTACTTTTGTTGTTATTGTTGGTTTTTTCCTTGTGGTTTTTTTTTTTGGGGGGGGGGTAGTTATATTGTTTTGTTTTGTCTTGTCTTGTTTTTTTCTGTCAGTACCTATGTAACAGTTTTCATGATGTGGTTGGGGTTGATCCTCACAGTCAGCCAGCCTGAGGGTTGAGCCCATCTATGAGCAGAACAAGATCAGTCAAGACCCAATTACAACAGGAGGGCCCACATAACCCACACAAAGGACATTCTTAGAACACCAGCTCAGGAGCTCAAGGAGATGGAACCACTGAGTTTCACAGGATACCTACTATAGAAGGCCATCCCACCAAGACTGGGAGTCATAGCAGTTCTATTTAATACATAGAAACAAACACAAAGAGACAGCAAAAATGGGGAGACAACAGGTCCCAAATGAAAGAACAGGAGGAATCTCGAGAAAAAAAGCTAAATGAAATGGAGGCAAAACAAATTATAATATAGAATTCAAAGTAATGGTTATATGGACTATCAACAGCACAAAAAAGGACATAAAACCATAAAAATAATCACTCAGAAATGAAGGATAACATATCTGAAATATAGAATACACTGGAAGGGTGGTGTGGCTCAGTTGGTTGAGCTCCCATGCACCAAAGGGTTGTGGGTTTGATCTCCCATTGGGGTAGGTACAGGAGGTAGCCCATTGATGTTTCCCTCTCACACTGATGTTTCTCTCTCTCCCTCACCTTTCCTCTCTCTCTAAAAAAATCAATAAATACATATTTAGAGAAATTAGTACACTGGAAAGAATAAACAATAGGGTGGATAAACAGAGGATTTGCCGGAGACCAATTCCAGCATGACAGCAGGGCTGCATTGGGAATGACTGATGGCATTTCCCCAAACCTGAATAGAATACATTAAATTGATTTCTTGGCTGCCAGACAGCTCAGGACATCTTAATCTACATGTTATTGCCTCCTACTGGCCAAACACCTGAACAGCCATAAGCTAATTCCCCCATTCTGACAATGGACTCTGTACTGAAACCCTGACCCTTCGAAGTGTCTATCTCCATTTCGCCTCAGGACAAGTTGGGTTAATAAAAAGTATGGGGTCCTGGGATGAGGGGAGCTTGGACCTTAGGCCTTAGACCTGAGAACTTAAAACTTAGATCTTAGCTCTTTCAGGCTTCTCTGACCCCCAATGCCTTTCAAAATTATCTTTTGTCTCTGGACTCCTATTTAATCTATGCACAGCCTTTTCCAGATTTCCTGAACCCTTCTTGATGCTGGGACAAGAACCCCGGAAAGGATTGAATCAATGAATTAGAAGACAAGGTAGAAAAAATTAATCAGAGCAGGAAAAAGACACAAAAAAAAAAAAGAAATAAAATCATGAAGATAGTTTAAGGGAACTTTGGGACAACATGGCTCATCACAACATCTGTATCATATGGTTACCAGAAGAAGAAGAAAGTGAACAAGGACTGGAGAACCTGTTTGAAAACTTCCCTAACCTGGTAAAAGAAAATGTCACACAAATTCAAAAAGAACAGAGAATCCCAATCAAGATGAACCGAAAGAGATCTACACCAAAGCATATCATAATTAAAATGGCAAAGGTTAAAGACAAGAAGAATCTTAAAGGCAGCAAGAGAGAGACAGTCCATTACCTACAAGAGAGCTCCGATAAGGCTGTCAGCAAACACATCAGGCCAGAAAGGAATGGCATGAACTATTCATAGCAATGAAAAGCAAGGACCTGAAGCCAAGACTACTCTATCCAGCAAGGGTATCATTTAAAATTGAAGGTGAAATAAAGAGCTTCCCAGACCCCCCAAAAAAGGCTGAAGGAGTACATTACCACCAAACCAGCATTGCAAAAAAACATTAAAGGTACTACTATAAGAAGAAGAAGAAATATATAGAGAGAAGAATATAGGCATAAAGAATAAAATGGCAATAAATAAGCACCTATCAATATTAACTTTAAGTGTAAATGCATTAAATGCTCCAATCAAAAGATGCAGGGAGCTGAATGGATAAGAAAACATGACCCATACATATATATATACTGTCTGCAAGGGACCCACCTCAGAACAAAAGATTCACATAGGCTAAAAGTGAAGAGATGGGAAAAATATTCCATTTGAAATAAAACATAAGCTGGGGTAGCAATATTTATATCTGACAAAATAGATTTCAAATCAAAGGCCATAAAAGAGACAAACAAGCTCACTGCATAATACTAAAGGAATTGATCCAAAAAGAGGCTGTAATGCTGGTACACATATACGCACTCAACATAGGAGCACCTAAATATATATATATGGACTTTAAGGGAGAGACCAACAGCAATACAGTCATAGTAGGGGACTTTACCCTGCTGACTTCACTGGTTAGGTCTTTGAGACAAAAAATCAATAAGGAAACAGTGAACTGAAATGACACACTAGATCAGATGGATGTAATTGATATTTACAGAACATTTCATTCCAAAGCAGAAGAATGTATGTCTTTTTGTTCTTGCATGCCTTTTTCCTTCACCATGCTAGAGAAGTTTTCAGTCATTGTTTCTTCAAATAGGTTTTTATCTCTTGCTGTCTCTCTTCTCCTTCTGTTACACCTGTGATGTGGATATTGTTACACTTCATGTTGTCCCAAACGTCCCTTAAACCAGCGGTCACCAACCTTTCAAACCTCCGGATCACACTGTGCAGGAGGCCGCCCGTTGTCTTCACTAGCAGAGAAGTGCAAACAAGGATCCCGGAATGCTGGTGACCCTTGAACCCATGACAAGGGCCTGAGTTATGCACCAATTGTCTAGTCCTGACAATGGGGGCTCAAGCTATATCCTGATCAAATAGTCTTAGAGTAAATCCTTCTAATATTTACTGACCTTTAAGATAGCCTGTCTGTTACTGCAATTACCTGCCTGACTAAGGGTTTTAGTTTAACCAAAGTTGAATCAAAGGCTGGCGAGGCCTGGGCACTGATGGAAGTCCTTCCCCTTGAGTTGGACTTGCCCGCCTGGCCCCCCAATATTTCCAAATTATCTCTTGTATCTTCTCTTTCATTTGTGTGCAGATTCTCTTCCAGATCCTGAACCCTGAACCACATGGGACATGGGGAAACACACATACACATCTGGTGCCTCAACGGGAAATCTGGAAGAGAAGATTTCACCTAGAGTGAAGAAATGAAGATTCACCAGCAAGATGGGAAAGAATTCACCATATAGGTGGAGAGATATTTCACTGTACACAAAGCCCACAATCATCTGCAAAAATTGTGATCTGTAAGTAGGGTGGGAATGTTTCTTTAGCCAGACTAATGGGGCAGAATTCGTCAAAAGGAGAAAAGCTTTATTGTAGACTATTGGTTTATATGCTTAAGGATAAAGGAATCAAAGTTTCAGAAAGTATTCTCTTACAGTTTTTGCATGTCATTATAGAACACAACCCTTGGTTTCCTGAAGAAGGTACATTAGATCTTGATTGTTGGGAAAGAGTTGGCCAGAACTTGAAAAAAGCTCAGCAGCAAGGGAAAAACTTGCCTCCAAATTGCTTCTCCTTGTGGAACACGGTATTTCATTTGCTAGAGCCTTTGAGAGATGTCAAGGAGGATAAATCTCCTTCCCGTGCACCCCCCGCTCCTAAAGAGGAGCAAAAAGAAAAATTGGAGGAATGGCTTTCATGGCCCCCTCCACCTCCATGTCCTAATCTTGAAATATTTAATTCACCGTTAATAGAATCACCTGTGCAAAGAGCCATCAGAGAAGGAGTGAAGGACATGCCGTTGGAAGAGAGGCTTGCTTTTCCTATCATACAGGTAGTTGACCCACAGCTCCCGAATCAAATAATAAGGTAGCATGAAAAATTTGACTTTAAAATGATAAAGACCTTACGCAAAAGCATAATGCAAAATGGTCCAACGGCTCCTTTTACAGGAGAAATTATGAATAGTATTTCTGAAGCATTCTTAGCTCCCTATGATTGGTATTCCCTGGCTCGTGCAATCCTGGATGGAGGTGATTATTTACTATGGAAGGGAGAATTTGTGGAGAAATGTCAGAAACAAGCCCATGCAAACCACGAGCTGAATGCTCAAATAACTTATGAAATGTTAGCAGGACAATATAATGACGTGCAAAATCAGCTAAATTATGTGCAACAGGCATATGAGCAAAGTAGACTTTGTGGAAGGAAAGTTTGGTGGGCTTTACTAGCAAAAGGGGACCCTGAGGGAGCTTTTAGTAAATGTTTACAGGGGCCTTTAGAATCATTTTCTGATTCTGTGGCTCGTCTCACTCGAGCAGTGAGATGACAGATTCAACATGAGACAGCAGGAGACATTTTAATTCAGCAATTAGCTTATGAAAATGCCAATGCTGATTGTGAGAAATGCCTGATGCCTCTGAGAAAAGATAGTACCATTACAGAAATGATTCGAGCATGTCAGAATGTGGGGTCAGGCACTTTTCAAGCAAATTTACTCCCTGCCACTGTAACAGTAGGAAATAAAAAGTGTTATAACTGGAAAAACAGGACATTTTAAAAAAGAATGTAGGCAACTAAGAAGGACACAAGGTGGCGCTCTAGGGAAAGGCGCAAACATCCCGCCTCCTGAGCGGATCAGCACAGATCCAACCTCTAGGTGTCCTAGGTGCCAGAAGGACCACCATTGGGCTGGTCATTGTAAATCGAGATTCCATAAAAATGGGCAGCCGTTAAATCAAGACACAGGGTATGGCCAACTGCAGGGAAACGGCCAGAGGGGCTTCCCCCAGCCCCATCATTAAAAGGGGAGATCTGCCCTGCAAAGCCCACAGTGGACTCTCTGATCCGAGCCACTCCAGGGAGCGCAGGCCTAGATCTTAACAGTACTTTGACCCCCGATATGGCTCGGCAAGCTGTTCCTACAGGAATCTGGGGACCTGTGCCACCGGGAACTTTAGGATTAATCTTAGGGAGGAGTGGAAACACTCTGAAAGGATTAACTGTTTGCCTGCGGTCGTAGATTCAGACTCTGAGGGAGAGGTGAAGGTTATATTGGAATGTAATCACACTGTGCGAGTTACTCCAGGACAGAGGATCGCTCAGGTACTGCTTTTACCTTATGTCCAGCCAGGCGAGGCCGTAAACAGGAAAGGAGGGCGCGAGGGTTTGGAAGCTCAGACATCTATTGGATACAGGAAATTAGCAAAACCCGTCCTATGATTAATTTAAGAATAGAAGGAAAAATGTTTAAGGGCTTACTAGACACTGGAGCAGATGTCAGCGTTATCAGCAAAGAATTCTGGCCTCCAAGTTGGCCCATGGTAGAAGCTATGGACTCAATTAGGGGGTGGGAGTTCCTGCTAACACACAACGTAGTGCTGCAGTCTTAAGGTGGCAAGATGAGGAAGGACAGACAGGATGGTTCCAGCCCTACATTGTCTCTGGAATTGCAGTCAATTTATGGGGCTGGGATGTTTTAGAAGGTTTACAAGCTTGTATTATTACCAGCAAAAGACAGCAGTTAAGAACTCAGATAGGATACCAGACTGGTCAAGGCATAGGAAAAAATAATCAGGGAATTAAAGGGCCCATCCAAGCCAAAGGAAACCCAGGAAGACAAGGATTAGGATATCAACCTTTTTAGGAGTGGTCACTGTTCAGTTTCCTCACACTCATGCTGATCCTATACAATGGAAAAATAATCAACCTATATGGTGGATCAGTGGGCTTTAACCAAGGAGAAATTAGGTTATATTCATGAATTAATACAGGAACGAATAGAAGCTTGTCACATAGAGCCTTCCAATAGCCCTTGGAATACGCCTATATTTACTATACCTAAGAAGGCGGCAGGAAAATGGAGATTGTTACATGATCTTAGTGTGGTTAATGCTACTATACATACCATGGGAGCTTTACAGCCTGGACTCTCAGCGCCTTTGCAAATCCCACTAGATTGGTCTCTTATAGTAGTAGATCTTAAGGATTGTTTTTTCACCATTCCCTTGGCACCTCAAGATAAACAAAGATTTGCATTTTCAGTGCCATCTATTAATAATATAGAACCCATGAAAAGATATCAATGGAAGGTTTTGCCTCAAGGAATGGCCAAAAGCTCCACCCTGTGTCAAAAATATGTGGCTCAAGCTGTTCAGCCTTTAAGGGACAGATATTCCTGATGTTACATTATTCATTACATGGATGACTTGCTCTTAGCAAGTCCACGGGAAGAGCAGACTTTGGAAATGTTTTCCCAATTAGAAAAGGAGTTCCCTAAGTGGGGCTTAAAAATTGCCCCAGGAAAGGTACAGAAAGAGACACCTTTCAAGTATCTGGGAACCATAATTGAAAACCAATGTATTAGGCCGCAAAAGGTAGAACTAAGAAAAGATTGCTTTAAAACTTTAAATGACTTTCAGAAATTATTAGGGGGCATTAACTGGTTAAGACCTTATCTGAAAATTTCTACGGGAGAAAGACAAATTTATTTAATATACTTAGGGGTGACTCTGACCTTTCCTCACCCCGAACACTAACAGATGGCGCCAGAAAGGAGTTGCTAAGAATTGAGCAGGCAATCTCCTCAGCCCAAGTAGCACGGGTACAGCCTGAATTGCCTTTATTGGGACAGATTAACCATACTGCAAATAGTCCCACTGGAGGCATCTTCCAGAATAAAGACTCTCCCGTTGTTATTGAATTGGTCCACCTAGGGCAGTGATGGCGAACCTATGACACGCAAACTCATTTTTTTTGGTTGATTTTTCTTTGTTAAATGGCATTTAAATATATAAAATAAATATCAAAAATATAAATCTTTGTTTTACTATGGTTGCAAAGATCAAAAAATTTCTATATGTGGCTCGGCACCAGAGTTGAGTTAGGGTTTTTCAAAATGCTGACACGTCGAGCTCAAAAGTTTCGCCCTCACTGACCTAGGGCATCAGTCCTCTAAAACTGCTGTTACTTATGTAGAACTGATGGCACAATTGATATCTCAGCTTAGAAAGTGTTGCAGGCAGCTTAGAGGAGAAGAACCAAAATGCATCTATCTTCCCCTCACTGGGAAGCAATTAGAAATGTTATTTCAAACTGACTTAAATTGGCAAATGGGACTAAGTGGATATTCAGGGGAACTTAGTTGTCACCTATTAAAAGACAAATTACTACAATTTTTATATTATACCCCTCATTATTATACCAAAAGATACTAGGCAGGAACCTATTCCTGGAGCATTAACTGTTTTTACTGATGGATCATCTAATGGGAAAGCCGCCTATCATACAATGAATTCAGACCGAGTCATACTGACCAGTCATACTTCTGTGCAAATAATTGAATTAGAAGCTATTAAGGCTGCATTGCAAGATTTCCAACAGCCTGTTAACATAATTTCTGATTCTTCTTATGCTTTGGGCCTAGTGAATAGAATTGAAACTCCTCGTTTGAAATGGCTCAGTGACCAAAGTTTATTTTTACTATTTAAACAAGTCCAGCAGATTGTGCATCAGAGACAATACCCTTTTTATATCACTCATATCAGGGCTCACAGTGTATTACCTGGCCCATTAACTAAAGGAAATACACATGCTGATCAATTGGTTGCTTTATTAAAAGAGGCCTTGGAGTCTTATCAGCTTTTACATCAACCTGCCAAAATGTTGTCCAAACAATTCTCAATCTCTCGACAGCAGGCAAAACAGATTATCAAGGAATGTCCCACTTGCATGTTACATCTATCTCAAGGGCCTAACACAGGAGTCAACCCTAGAGGTTTGCTAAGGGACCATATCTGGCAAATGGATGTGACACACTATACTTCCTTCGGACATCTTGGGGCATTGCATGTCTCTGTAGACACCTTTTCAAAAGTCCTTTGGCTTACAGGGTAAATGGCAAAACAGGTTATTAATCATTGCCTAGCTGCCTTTGCCATCATGGGAATTCCAAAAATTATTAAAACTGACAATGGGATTGCTTACACAAGCTGTCATTTTCAGCAATTTTGTAAAAAAGTGGAAAATTCAGCACATTACAGGAATACCATATAATTCCCAAGGACAGGCCATTATTGAACGACAGCACCAAAGGTTAAAATCCCAACTTGAAAAACAAAAAGGGGGGATTATGGAGAAATCACCTGTAAGTAGACTACACCAAGATTTAATTACTTTAAATTTTTTCACTTGTGATGCTGATGGCAAGACACCCATGGAAATACACTGGTGTCAGAATAAGCCAAAGGAAAATGTTCTGGTTAAATGGAAAGATCCTGAGTCTGGGTTATGGAAGGGCCCCGATCCCCTCTTAACATTCGGCCGAGGGTATGCTTGTGTATTTCCAGAAAATTTCTCCAAGCCCGTGTGGATTCCCGCAAGGAATATTAGACTTCAACATGGATCCAAGAGAGGAACTAGCCAGGTTAATGAGAACCCTGCACCTGGAGCCACGCTTTACAGCTGCAGACAATCAACTAACCCAGCTGCAGATAGCAGCAGCTTCAAACAATCTATTGACTATAAGGAATGGGAGGAGGACGAGGAGGATGGGGAACAGCCGGGAGGTCACCTGGGGCATGGTGAAGAAGACAGTCCAGAAATCTGAGCGAATCTGTGAGGAGACCAGAACCCCAAGAACTCCTGAAAACGTCTTTCTTGCCATGCTAGCAGTAATCAGCTGTGCGGTAATACTACCAGGGGCAAATGGGGAAGTATTTTGGACTTATGTTCCTGAACCACCGTGGGTAACACCCCTTACGTGGGCTGATTCCCCGCCTAATGTAGTCACCAGTAACACCAAATACCTTGGTCATCCAGGAGGACCACGGGTGGGGCAAGGAAGTATATGGGCAAAGTATAATTACACGGGTGTCACCACCCAGCTTCCCTTTTGTATGACACAGAATCAAACCACTGCTCCTTGGTGTGTAAAATTAATGAGAGGCTTCTGGCTAGCATGGACAACAAAGGAAGGGGAAGAAAATGCCCAAAAACATCTACTATCACTCCTTGCTCCGGGGAGAGGTGCAGAAAATGTAACTGTACTAAGTCACCCCCTGACTAAGCCATTATGTATAAAGTCTTACGAATGGCACCTCACTGAGGAAGAAATTAATTGGCAAGACTGTTATAGTGACCACCCCACCAGCAGCAAACTTAGTAAGTTTTTCCTTTGTGGATTGGAGCCCCTACGGCTCTGCATATAGTAACAATCATACCCTAAAATGGGAGGGGAACACATCTTGTCTATATGTTAAAGCTAATCACCCCATTTTATGGCGTGGAGGAGGATTTGTTGGATCACAATTACAACATGACAATTGGCCCCTACAAAATAAGCAATGGAAATTAGCTGCTGCACTTGCACCTATCAAATGGTATAGCTTTAATTATGGCACAAATAATTCCATTCATACCTTATGGGGAACTCCCAATAGGACAGTATTTGCCAGCATTTGTGTATTTGATCCTTTTGTACTCCTCTCAGGCCCCATCCAGATGCACCTTAATGTTACAAGCCATCTTATGAGGTGTCAGGTATAGGCTGCACTCTATCCCATTGCATTAATTCTACATTCCAAATGGATTCCCTCATGATTTTAAAACAACCAGCTTTCGCTTGGGTTCCTACTAACCTAACCGAGCCTTGGGAATCTCATCAAAGTAAAAATCTTAAAAAGACAAAAAAGATTTATTGGAATGTTAATTGCAGGAATCTTTGCCCTCACAATGTTACTTATTCTGTGGGCATCGCTGCTTCATCAATGGTACAAACTGTTCAAACTTCTTAGTTTGTACAAGTTAAGGAAAATGTAACTAAGACCTTGTCTGTACAAAAGAAAATTGACAGCCAGTTTGAGATTGAATTGTCAGCACTGAAGTCTATAGTCCTGTGGATGGGTGATAAAATCCACGGCCTAGAGCAAAGAATATCCTTACAATGTCATTATAATTTTTTTCAGATTTGTGTTACCCTCATACCTTGCACCCTTGGGAATCAGTAAAAAATCACCTTCATGGTGCTTGGGGTAAAGGTAACACAACCCTTGATATTTTAGAATTACAACAGTATATTGTACAATTATCCCAGGCAAACTTACAAACCAATTCCTTAGATGCCTGGCAACAATTTAAAAAGGACATGCACGAATTCAACCCCTTCCATTGGATCTCATTATATTTGCCTCTCAGCATAACCACTATTGCTTATCTCATTTTTGTTCCCATATGTTTATTTATAGTCTTCAGATGCCGAATAAAGAGTCTTAAAAGGACTCGAACCCTTCAAGCAGCATTCACCTTTCAAGAATTACTAAGGAAAAGAAACGGGGAAGATGTGGGAAGCCACCCGTTGTCTTCACTAGCAGAGAAGTGCACACAAGGATCTTGGAATGCTGGTGACCCTTGAACCCACGACAAGGGCCTGAGTTATGCACCGATTGTCTAGTCCTGACAATGGGGGCTCAAGCTATATCCTGATCAAATAGTCTTAGAGTAAATCCTTCTAATATTTACTGACCTTTAAGATAGCCTGTCTGTTACTGCAATTACCTGCCTGATTAAGGGTTTTAGTTTAACCAAAGTTGAATCAAAGGCTGGTGAGGCCTGGGCACCGATGGAAGTCCTTCCCCTTGAGTTGGACTTGCCCGCATGGCCCCCCAATATTTCCAAATTATCTCTTGTCTCTTCTCTTTCATTTGTGTGCGGCTCCTCTTCCAGATCCTGAACCCTGAACCATACAGGACGTGGGGGAACACACATACACAACACTGCAAACTATCCTCATTTTTTGGATTTTTTCTTTTTGTTTCTCTAATTGGGTGTTTTTCCCTAGCTTGTCTTCCAATTTCTGATTCCATCCTCTGCTTCATCCAGCCTATGTTTATTCCTTCCAGTTTATTTTTATGTCAGACTAGAGGCCCATCAGGCACCTGGGAGTCAGGATATGCTGCTTCCCTCTGGTTGCCATCAGGTACCCAGAACCCAGGCTTCCCTCTAGCCATCAGCAGGCACCTGGAATCCGGGCTTCTCCTGAAGCCCCAGCTTTATCTGGAAGGACATCCAGTCTAATTAGCATGTCATGCTTTTGTTATTATAGACTAGAGGCCTGGTGCATGAAATTTGTGCACTGGGTGAGGGGGGCTGGTCCTTTAGCCCAGCCTGCACCTGCCGGGAGCCGGTCTATGCTTGCTGTTTCAAGGGACCTGGCATATATGGCATACTGTTCTTAATATGTTTGCTCACCTTCTTGGCACTATGTGCCAAGGTTTTAACCAAGGTCTCTGAGAAAGGTTGTTTCCCCAGGTAGGGATTTTCCCCTGAAATTAGGGAGGGAATAAAACCCCTCAACTAAGTGCCAGGTGGGTAATTAATCACTTTAACTACGAACAATCATGCTTAAGCTACATAATCTTTACTCCCTGGAATGGAGATAAGAAACGCCCTAACCTTTGTAATAGAGATTGATAGGATTGAATCAACTGGTATAAATACAGATGTAACAAGACAGCAAGAGACAGAACTTAGAATACAGAGCTTAGAACACAGAACTAAGAAGACAGAACCTACACAGAACCTACAGACAGAAGAACTTCGCTGGAAAGAATATGGCAAACGATCCTGGACAGAAACTGGCCTCAGAACCTAGAGACAGAACCTAGCGAGAGAACATGGCAAAAGATCCTGGACTGAACCTGACTACAGAAATTGGCAAGAGAACCTGACTAGAACCTGGTGACCGAACCTGGCTGGAGAACCTGGACAGAACCTGGCTGGAGAACCTAGCGAGGGAACATGGCTACAGAACCTGGCTGGAGACCCTGGAGAACCTGGCTGGAGAACCTAGCAAGACAACATGGATACAGAACCTGGCTGGAGATCCTAACCAGAACTTCTCTGGAGATCCAGACCAGAACTTGGCTGGAGATCCTGGCTGGAGATCCTGGCTAGGCTGCTGATCAACTGAAGACTGTCTCCATGTCCTTCCTTCTTCGCCGACTCCATCCACACCTTTGGGGACCCCTGGACCCGCTGGGGTTGGACCCCAGCATGCACCCTCTCATCATCCGGGACCCCTCGGGGGATGTCCGTCTGCTGGGGGGAGTGGGCCTAAGCCAGCAGTTGGACATCCCTCTCACAGTCCAGGACCCCTTGCTCCTTATCACCCACCTGCTCGCTGTTCCTTACTGCTCGGCTCACTGTTCCTTAGCGCTGCTGTGGAGGCAGGAGAGGCTCCTGCCACCACCGCTGCACTCGCCAGCTGTGAGCCCAGCTTCTGGCTGAGCAGCACTCCCCCTGTGGGAGTGCACTGGCCACCAGGGGGCAGCTCCTGCGTTGAGCATCTGCCCCCTGGTGGTCAGTGCGCATCATAACGACCAGTTGTTCTGCTGTTTGGTTGATTTGCATATTAGCCTTTTATTATATAGGATATGGCATTCTTCATTTCTGACTGCTCCTTTTTTATGGTTTCTATGTCATTTTTCATGCTTTTGAGCATCTTATAATCATTATTCTGAACTCTATATACCTATATATGCTTTTCTCCATTTCATTTAGCTGTTATGGAGAATTCTCTTGTTCTTTCATTTGGGACCTGTTTCTTTGTCTCCCTACTTTGACTGCCTCTTTGTGTTTGTTTCAATGTCTTAGGTAGATCTGCTATAACTCCCAGTTTTGGTGGGGTGGCCTTATGTATTATATGTCCTGTGGGCCCCAGTGGTGCAGTCTCCCTTATCTGATAAGATAAGCAGAGCTGGGTGCTCTAAGCATGTCCCCTGTATGTGCTATGTGGGCCTCCGTTTGATTCCTATTGGCTTATTTGTGTGTGGGAGCTATCCTTAGGCTGGCTAAAGTGAGGCTTAACACACAGCACAGCATTCAAGCTGCTGATCACTTGAAACAGAATTTGCCTCAGCAGGTTTGGTGCCTGCTGAGATCTCCCTGTGGATATGCTGCTTATGAAACTAGTTGGACCCTGCTCTGTAGTTGTCTGAAGATGGCCACTGGGTGTATTGGTTCTGGGCCTCTTCAGAGGGACTCCGGTGCAGGCCAATGCCAGGCGCTGTCTCTGACTGGCCCAGGGCAACCTGTTTGGAGCTATTAGCGATCCACAGCTTATGGCTCCCTCTGCTGGGGCTGGGTGTGTGAGGAAAGAACCTAGCTGTGCACCAAGGTCTGCTTTTCCCAGCACAGGGCCCAGGGCAGGTCAGCAAAAGTCTCAAAGCACCCAGAGACCTGCCTGTTAGGCTGTCACTTAAAGAGCCCGGGGCTGTACTCAGCAGGGTGTGAGCTCCACAGGGTGGGGTGAGAGGGCTTCCAAGGGGCAGGGCTATTGCTTCCCCCAAGGCTGATGCTTCATGGAAGGGAATGCTCTGTCTGAGAAAGATGGCGTCTGCAGCATGGGGGAATGACTCAGCACAGGGATCCTGGCAGCTGACCTCCCCAGAGCCACCAACCCGACTCTCCTCACACAGCTCTGCCTTCCATCCACTGGAGCCCAGGGTGGGCGGCTATGAGTGGAATTTTGTGAGTTGGCCCTTTAAGAGGGCACCTGTGTCTCTCCCTGGTGGACAACCCGCTGTTTTTCACAGCCAGATGTTATGTGGGCACCTTCTCCTGGCTTGGGTGCACTGGGCTGGGGAGCCCGGCCTAAGCTTGAGACCCCACAGTTCTCAGGGGAAACCCCGCAGCTGAGCTATCCCTCTGGCACTCAGCCTTCTCTGGTGGGTGCAAGGCCAGCCCTCTGCGCGTCGGCCCTGCCTATCAGTGTCGATGTGCTTCTGTCCTTGGTTACAAGGCTTCTCCAGCGAGTCTGCAGTGGTTATTCAGGAAGGTTTCCTATACTTTAGTTGTAATCCCAGTTTTGTCCTGGGAGGAGGTGAGTGTAGCTTCCACCTACTCCGTCCTGAATCTCCTACTGACCATTTTGGGCCATGCACCTGGGAGGCACAGAGAGGTGTGAGAAACTCCTGAAAGAGCCCGTCATTGATTTCGTGCTGGTAGGTAAGTCAGCTTCAATTTTCAGATTTTACAAACTAGCTGCACATGCCCATCCTTCAGAAATAGGCAACTTGTTCAAGGGTGCACAGTGTAAAAATTAAACAGAAACCTAATTTACATGGGTGTTAGGAGGGCCTGCAGGGGGAGCTCTCTCACCCTTTGTCCCTGGCAGAGCACTATAGGAAGAACTGTTATAACGGCTCTCCTAGTGTCCCCCCTGCACTTCCTAATGATTCTGCTGTACACAGGACATATTTATGTGTGTGGCATGTTTGTATGTGTGTGCATGTGTGTATGTGGTGGCAGCCTCTACAGTTAGCTGTGGCAAGGCTAAGTTATATATCCTGAGACGGCCTCTAGAATCTGGATCCTTCCACACCCAACAGGAACTCAGAAGAGTCAGAGCCCTGGGAGACCCAGAGGAGACTCACAGATAATCGAATCCTACTCCCCAGAGTGTCCCCAGGAAACTGACATTCAGCGTGCACCGAACAGGAGTTAAGAAATTCATATTTCAGTCTGACATCTGCTGATGTGCAAGTTCAAAATGCCTCTTACCCTCCCTCCCCCTGACCGTCTGTGAGTTAAGGTAATGACTTCCCTCCACCACTGTCATGGGCTGCTTCCAGCCTCAGCGCAGCCCTTTCGTATCTAGGCCTAGGCTGCCTCAGGACAGAGGCCCCCTGCTGAGCTTGA
Source organism: Myotis myotis (assembly GCF_014108235.1). NCBI lineage: Eukaryota > Metazoa > Chordata > Mammalia > Chiroptera > Vespertilionidae > Myotis > Myotis myotis. The sequence goes on from NW_023416357.1 coordinate 110,603,367, forward strand.
CCCCAGAGCCTGCAGCTGGCTTAGGAGCTTGGACAGCACCTCTGGTTAGGATGAGCCAGGCAGAGAGGCAGCTCAGGACTCAGAGTCCTTCAAGCACCTTCCGAAGAGCCAGCGGGCCAGTCCCTTTGCTAGTCTGTCTTTGCTGCTCAGGGACTCGTGGAACTGGTTACCTTGTCAGGTGCTCCCCCTGCTTGCAGCTTCTCAGGGGTAAGAGTGGCACTTCAGGCCTCATCCTCAAGATAGTCAGGCTGTGTGGCTCCTGCTGATGGTGGCATGAGTGCAGCTGACATGAAAAGGGTGGTGTCACTATGTAGCCACGTCATATTTTATTGACTTACTAGAGGCCTGGTGCATGAAAGTTCATGCACTGGGGGGTGGGGGGGGGGTCCCTCAGTCAGGCCTGCCCCCTCTCACAGTCCAGGAGAGCTCAGGGGTTGTCCTACTGAGGGCTTATGCCTGTGGGGAGCAGGCCTAAGCAGCAGTCTGGCCTCCCACTGCGGGAGGCGACTGGGAGGATCAGGGGAAGGCATTGCCCCCATCACCCCACTGCTGCTGCCACTGAAGGCCCTGGGCCCTTGCTTCTTAGCACTGCCTCGCCCCCCGCTCACTGGTGGGTGGGTGGTGATCTGGGGCCAGGCTGGCTGGCGGAGTGGCTGTGGGAGGTTGAGGCACAGCAGGTTGCACTTTGTCCAGCCTCTGTGGAGGTGTGGCACCAGGACCAGCCCACACTGCGCCTCTGTAGCTGCCTCTGCGTAAGGGGCAGCACTGGATCTGCACAGCCCCCTCTCCTGCTGCCTCCCTGAAAGGGGCCACGGCACCGCCCTCTAGCTTGGCCTCAGCTTTTTGCGGCTCTCCCATGGCCTCTGCCATGGTGCTGGACTGCCCCACGCTGACGCCTCTCCCATGCCACCAGCCCTAGGCCCTTGCAGCAGCTTCTGGCACTCGCAGCTGCTGTGGCTTTGTCCAAAGGACGTCCGGAAGATGTCTGGTCTAATTTGAATATTACCCTTTTATTAGTACAGATAATCTACATGTTATGCACATGTCTCACATATACAACTTGGTGAATTTTAGCCAAATGAGCACTCCCATGCAACCAGTACCAAGTTTAAGAAATAGAACTGTGCACACTGCCCCAAAGGCCTCCTTCCTGCCCATTAGCATAGCACCTCCAAGGCAGCCACTGTCCCTGTGTCTAGCCCCACAGAGCAGTTTGGTTTTTGAACTTCCTGTAAGAGAAATGCTACAATGCCCACCTTCTGAGCCTGGCATCTTTGATCAACAGCACTTTGTGAACTTGATCTGCATTGTTGTGTTTAATCATAGTTTGATCATTCTACTCACTGACATTATCCTATTGAAAAGGGCCTAATTTACTGATCCTTTCTACTTCTGATGGGCATATAGGCTGCTGAGAAGTGTGGTGCTTTCTTGCACAAACCTTTTGGTGAGTAGGCTCCCATTTCTGGTGAGGTGTGTACATGCAGCGTCAGTAATACAGTCAAGCAGTTTCCACGGTGGTTGTATTTCCACTAGACACATGGTTTTAACATCCCAAGATTCTGTGCTCGCTTCGGCAGCACACATATTAACATCCCAAGATTCTTTATCCTCCAGTACCTAGTAGCAACTGATCTCACTTCCTTTCATTCCTCGAGCTCAACAAGGCCTGGACCTGCATCAGGGCCTTTGCACATGCTGTTCTCCTGGCCTGTCGTCATCTTTCCAACTGAAGGATGGGCATGTGCTCATCCTTTGGGCCTCAGTGCAGTCTCTCTGCCTGTTGTGCTCACCCCTTTACACATGGCATCTAATCCATGCCTGGTAAGTGGTTGGCACTAAACAAACGTTAGCTAACATTGCTGTTGTCACAATAAATAGTTTGTAAGTTACTCTTTCCAAAATCCTGTGACTCTGGGAAGTCAGATTTCCCGAGTTTTATCCTGGTGCATTGATCCACCTGTGCCCCAGGGGTTCTAAATCCCCACGGGAGAGGGGCAGTGAGCAGGCCCAGATCCACTCCCACAACTCAAGACCCCGTCCTCTGAGCAGACCCTGCTCTGCACTGAATGGCCAATAGAGGGCACTGTGGGCACATGGCCAAAGAGGAGGGTGCTGCTGGTCAGAGTTCGAGACAGTGGGAATGATCTGCATTTTACAGATGAACGAACAGATGCTCCCTTGAAGGAGGCTGCTCCCTGTAGGAGTCAGTTCCCCTGAAGGAGGATACTCCCATGAAAGAGGCTGCTCCCCTGAAGGAGGTTGTTCCCCTGTAGGAGGCTGCTCCCCTGAAGGAGGATACCCATGAAAGAGGCTGCTCCCCTGAAGGAGGATACCCCCATGAAAGAGGCTGCTCCCCTGAAGGAGGTTGTTCCCCTGTAGGAGGCTGCTCCCCTGAAGGAGGATACCCCCATGAAAGAGGCTGCTCCCCTGAAGGAGGCTGCGGGCAGGAGCAGGGGCGGAGCAGCTGCGGGAAGGAGGAGGCTGCCTCCAGCAAACTGGCCCAAGAGGGAGCCCCGCTCTCCCAGAGATCAGGAGAAGGGCCCCAAAGCCTGCAGGGCGACTATGGGAGGGACAATGGCACTGGATCCCAGTGTAGAGAGAGAAGAGAGGGGGAGAAGGAGGAGCACCATGAGGGGAGAGGGTGGTGGCAGCTTCAGGACAATGGTCAGGAGCTGAGAGAAAGGTGACAAAGACAGAGAGCGGGAGCTGGGGGCTGAGGAGAGGGAGGGGCTGCAGGGAAGGGAGGGGCTGAAGGTCTCCCAGTGCCTGAGCTGATCTCTCCCCAGTGGAAGAGCTGTTGCCATGGCAACACAGAGCCAGATGGATGCCTGGCTGGGATGGTTGGAGCTCTGAGTCACTGCCACCTCCCCCCACTCTCTCACCTGAAGAGACCATGTGAGTGGGGAAGGGGGGAATCATTCCTCACTTCCCAGAGTCTCTGAGTGATGGCAGGGATCCCCAGAGCCAGGGATTGAGAGGGGGCAGGGGTCCTCTGCCTCCTTCCCAGCTCCTCCCAAGATGGCTGAAGGGTAAGGACAGGGTTCCTCTGAGAGCTGGGAGCCTCCAGGCTGCTGTCGCCAGGGCTTAGCAGTACAGTGTCAGCCTCCCCAGCTGCAGGCAGAGGCTCAGAGTTCAGAGGTGGTGCTGAGCCTCGCCGGTGCACACTCCCTGACTCAGTGTCTCCCTTGGAAGTAGGGCCTGGGGAATATCCATACGGGGGTACTGTGGGCCTTCACTGAGGATAGAAGTAAAAGTGCATTTAGAAGTGAAATTACTGTGTGACTATTTTAAACCTGTCAGCCCTGGTGGGGAAACGGTCTTGTGGGCAGAAGAGGAGCAGCCCTATGGGTGCCAGGGACTGGCTATCTTATCTGAGCTCCCTGACAGCTCTGGTGGGCATGTTATCCCCATTTTTCAGTTGAAGAACCTGAATCTCAAAGAAGTGGAGTACATTGCCAAGGTCAGGGACCAGCCTGGGACTCGAACTCAGGGTCTCTGCCCCAGATGTGTAATGAAGTGTCCAGCTGAGCCTCCTGTCCCAGGAGGCCCGATGTGAGGACGGGATGGACATGGTCCCTTTGGAGCAGAGCCTGTCCTTTCCACAGGAGAGACACTGCCAGCCACTGCACAGCCCGATCCACAGACTCGGATTCAGTTGGTCCGGGACCAGCCAACCTGTCCAGACTCCAGGTGTTTGCATGTGGACTGGGATTGAGGGTATAATGCGGGTTTTCAAATGTAGTCCCTGACCCAGCAAGCCAGTGTCACCTGGGAGTTGTCAGAAATGCACAATCAGAAAGGGGGGGGGGGGTGGTTGGCTCAGCAATATAAACAAGGCCCCCTTCAGGGTGGTTCTGATGGGCCCCTGTGCTTGTTTTATAGGCTGTTCCTCAAAGGAGCAGGGGAAAGGGCTGGTGGGAGCAGGGGAAGCCTGGGCAAAACTGGGACAGTGCAGATAAGTGAGCCAGGGACCGCAGAGTCCGGCCGGCCTGGTCCCGGCGTGGGCATCACAGCGCTGAGCCTGCTGGACAGCCCAGAGCCTCTAGGACTTGCTCTGAAAGCACCCGTGGTGGGAGCGGCACCGCTGGAGATGCCGGGTCCTCCTGGAAATCCATTTACCAGGAGATGTTTTAGGGGAAAAGATTCAATTATTTCATCAGTGAGTCACTGGAAACATGACTATTAGATCCACGCAAACTGATATATTATGCACGGAACACCACCTGCTGACGCACCTCTGAGATAAACAATAAAACCCTCCCAGACATTTCATCCTTCATCTGGGAGCTGGAGACGCAGCCCCACACCCAGGGGACCAGGCGCCCTCGCTCTTTGGTGGACCAGGGGTGGGCAAACTTTTTGACTCGAGGGCCACAGTGGGTTCTTAAACTGGACCGGAGAGCCGGAACAAAAGCATGGATGGAGTGTTTGTGTGAACTAATATAAATTCAAAGTAAACATCATTACATAAAAGGGTACGGTCTTTTTTTTTTAGTTTTATTCATTTCAAACTGGCCGGATCCGGCCCGCAGGCCGTAGTTTGCCCACGGCTGGATTAGACGAATGGAACAGTCCGACCTCGTGCTAAATCCTCTACTTGACACCAGGAATGTACCAATAACAAAAGTGGGCAGTTTGTGCCCTGGGAAAGCTAGCAGTGTGTGGGGGCTGTTGTCGGGCCCTGACATCAATCCAATCGTCATACGAAAGAGATGCAATCACACACTGAGGTGAGGGTTGTGAGCACAAAGGACGGAGGGAGGTCTAGGAGCATCTGATGGGATGGGCGGAGAGTGAGGCCAGGAAGGCTGCTCTGATGACCCGACCTTGGAACCCTGGAGACTAGGGCAGGGCTGGCTGGGGGGCGGTGTCTGGAGTCAGCAGTCACGGCTCTGGCTTCCCTGCCTCCCACTTGCTCTTCCGGCATCTACCTGACTCCAGATCAAGCTCAGCCTCCAGCAAACATTCCGTGGCCCACAGACCACTCTGGCCACCCTGAGCTCCCACCTCATTCTTCCAGAGCCTCTAGAACGTCACTAGTCCCTCCCCGTCCCATCACTTGGGTCCCCCCTCATGATGTTTTCCATACTCAACTAACTGCACCATTTGAGTTGATTTAATTATGTTCTATTTTTATCTATATAAATGCATTTTTAAAGGAAACTTTTATCCAACATCATGTAGGAAAACCAAAAATAAATAATGCCATCGATATGCCATAAAAACAGGCAAATAAAGGTAACTCTTATGACTCTCCTTTTGTCATATAGGGAGTTTGTCAGATATTAGTGTGGTTGGCAGACAGACGTGAGCAGAGCAAAAAAGATGGGCCAGGTACCACAGTCACAAGGGCAGAAAGCCCCAGGTGCTTAGCAACAGGCAAAACTTGGGAAATAACAACCTTGCCCCCAGGGTGACCTTTCCTCCCCTGACCTCTCCTCCCCTGACCTCTCCTCCCCTGACCTCTCCTCCCCTGACCTCTCATGTTGCTGGCCATGTGGTTCAGGGCCCTCCGTGGAGGAGCAGGGGCAGGAGAACGGCCTCACAGACTCCCCACAAGCCCATGCACGACCCCTACCGTAAATACGAAGCCCTCAGGACCCTGAGGGTCTGACCCCCACTGTAACCTCAGGAACAAAGCCTTGGGCAGCTGACCACAGGGGCAGCTGGGTCAACCTAGAGAAGATGTTGAGGCCTCGGCTGTGTCTCAGCTCCAGGCCCCGAAAAGCAGCAAAACCAGAGGGAGCAGAGCCATGGTGACTGCAGGACCAGCTGCAATGACTAAACCCCCTGCCCTGGCGTGGACCAGCTGTGGGCATCAGGACCAGAAAGGGCATCTGGAAGGCTGGTGATGGTCCTATCAGACCTCCTCTGAGACCCCTAAACGCCTGCCTTTAGAGGCATGTAAGACCCACAAGGTGAAGGGAGCTGCTCGGGCTCCCTCGGGAGCACGCCCAGGCCTTTCTTCCCTTTCTCAGGTGTGTATCTCTGCTGTCTTTCTAGGGCGGTGGGGGGACTTGTAACCAGGGGAGCAGTGGGTGCTGGTCCTGGGCTCACCCCTGATCCTGCCTCCAACTTCCCCTTTTCTCGACTTCCCAGTGAGCTGACAGGGTTCTGCCTCGCCTCCCCTCTCTCCCATGGCGCTTCTGGGGGCCAAAGCAAAGCACTGGAGGCTCCGCCTTCTGCCCCACACCCTCCCTTCGTCTCACTGCCCCGGCTGATTAAAGGTCCTCTCCATGCCACCTGGGCTCCTAGTGCAAATCTTTCTTGCACGAAGCCAAGAGCCTACACATGAGTGGCCAGCCAGAAGCAGACCCCCCCCACCCCCACCCCCCCACCCTCCCGCCCCCCGGGCCCGGCCGCTCTCAGTGACATCCGAAGGGTGTTGAAGGTGCACCAGCATCCTGAGAGTCCCCTTGACACACCAGAGATCAGGAAGATGTGCGAGGGGAACTGTGGGCCCAGGGTCCGTGCAGCCCTGAAATGCCTCTGATCCAGGAAGGGTGCCAGCAGGGCGTGTGTTGGGTGCTCCTTGCGAGGTTCCGGAGGGTCAGCAGTGGAGCCACGCTGAGACCCTCAGGGAGAACGCTCGCATACCAAGCAGCACCCGCAGGAAGGAAACTTTTTACTTCCACGACCCACTGGAGCGGAGATCACTTGCATCCCTAACATCTCCCGCGAACCCGGCCAAATCCTCACGACGGCCCCACGGCGTCTCATGACCCTGGGACAGAGGGAGGGCTGTCACCTCACTTCTACAGAAGCAACGAGGTTCGGAGGAGAGACATGCTCGGTTAGGTTCCTCCGGGACCTGAGAGGCAGGGCTGAGAGCGGCAGGGCTGGCAGCTCCCCCCTCCGACCTTGGGACAGTGGGGTGTCCGGCCGAGTCACACACACATTCAGTTTAACAGTCTCACGTTTGCAGGGGGAGGGAGCCCCATCCCATTGGATTCTTACGGAAATAAAGTGAGGACACAGAGTGAAAAGGGGTGGGAGGGAGGAAATGAGGCCAGAACTGAAGAAACTGATGAGTTTAGTAGCTCCCACACCTGTTCTGCAGCTCAGTGGCCCCGCTGCAGGCTGTGTGGGACCCAGACACCCGCTTGCTCTCTCGTGGTGATCGTCACCATATATGACATGCACTCATACTATTAAATAATTGAACTTTATTTTAAATGCATGGATGTGATTCAGAATGCAAAAGCTCTACAGACTATACAGCAACAACTACCACCACCTGCCCACCAGCCCCTGCCAGAGACAACCGCCGCTGCTGTGGTGAGTGTGTGTCCCCAGGTCCACAGGGGGGACCCCTCACCCCAGGGAGAGGGTGTCAGAAGGGGGGCCTTTGGGAGGTGATTAGGTCATGTGGGAGGAGCCCTCAGGGATGAGATTCATGCCTGACCAGAGACCCCGGAGAGACCCCTCCCTCCTCCCCTGTGAGCACACAGGGAGAAGGCACACTGTGCTCAGGAAGAGGCCTCCCCAGGCCGTGGCCACACTGGGACTTTAATCTCAGGTTTCCAGCCTCCAGAACTGAGAGCGAGGCCTTCCACTGCGTCGTGCCTGTGCAGTGTGTGGCATTTTGTCACAGCAGCTTGAGCAGACTAAGGCAGCTGCTGTCAGTGTGCACATACACACGCACACATACTGTTCAAACACAAATGGAAGCATGTTAGGCATAATGTTATGCCAACTGATTTTAGGACTTAACAATACACCTTAGAGCTCGTTCTAGATCAGAATGTAAAAAACTTCCTTATGTATAAGGCCACTTTCTATTCAGTGGCTCCATTCTTGAGCCAGTTAATGGACATTTAGATGCTTCCTAATCTTTTAATGTTACAAACAGTACAGGACAAATAACCTTTCAATTACACTGTGTGTGAGGAAACCTCTTTTTCTCAATTAACGGTTGTTTTAAAAGTTCTCTTCCATCCTAAGCAATACGTATAAGTCGCAAGCTTGGTGGAGAAAGCATATATTTTTCTAATTCACATTAGTATAAATAGACAAACCAATAGCCATGAAAATAAGAAGGGTTGCCTGTTTATCGCCTCTAAGGGATTTCCTTGGCCCCTGTGTCCTGCTCTCACTGTTCAGGGAGACACTGGCCTCTCAGACATTTCAAACTCACTGACCAGGTGCACGGCCCTTCAGGCACTGTTCTCTGCTTCCCTCTACACCAAGCATGTCAAACTCGTGGCCCACAACAAATATTTTTGCAGCCCAGCCAATATAATAGTATGTGAGAAACGTTTTAATAAAAATTTTGTCATTTAATTTTTACAATACCCTGTTATACATAATTATTAATAACAAACTACAACATTTGCTAATGACTGATTACTATCATCATGTTGCATTTATTTCCCTTACGTGCCTTACACAGGCGCACCATTTCTCTCCACTAATACCAGCAGCGAATATTTTAGTAGCCGATGGCCACATCATTAGTCTTGGACTGACTTGTTTGGTGTGCACAACAGGAAGTATTTTGCTTTCCAAGAACAAGAAAAATTGGTTTATTTGCATTACGCTTATTAATTTGTGCAGTTATTCAGTAGCCGGTAAGTTAATGTTCAAGAAAAAATATTAATTTTTATTAAGATGTTCTATTATTTTATGTTAACAATGACTCATTTATTTCAGCACTTTGTATTCAGCATGTCTCTATAGAAATAAACCTATGTTTCTATGAAAATTGGAGCTTTTGTTTTTATGCGGCCCACGTATACTTAAGTCTTGTTTATTTGGCCCGTGTTAGTCTTTGAGTTTGACAATACTTGCTCTACACTCTTCTCTCAGGCATCCTGTGCCCTAGGCTGTGGAATCATCAGCTGTGTCAGGTTTATGCCAGGTTCACTCATGCCCTCGCACATGTCCCTACCCTGCCTGGTCCCCAGAGAACTCCACCTTCTCCCTTCTGGTCCTAGCCTGGGCTGCCCACCCTGCCCCCCATTCCCCAGGAAGCCCTTTGTGCCCTCTTTATCCAAAGCCTTCCCACACTTTGTGCACAATCCAGATCTCCACTTGCACACCCCGGCTCGCCACGTGCACACCCCAGCTCTCCATGTGCACACCCAGCTCTCCATGTGCACACTCCACATGCACACCCCAGCTCTCCACTTACACACCCCAGCTCTCCACTTACACACTCCAGCTCTCCACGTGCACACTCCATGTGTACACTCCAGCTCTCCACGTGCACACTCCATGTGTACACTCCAGCTTTACATGGACATGGCTGGGGGGTGGAGTGGTTAGGAAAGTAGGGCCTGAATTGGGTTAGTTGACTGGGTTAAAATCCCAACTCTGTCACTCACTAGAGACTTGACCTTGGGCAAGTTGCTTAATCTCTTGGGAGCCTCAGTTTCCCTCTCTGTAATTTCCCATGCTCCATTTTCCCACGATGATATTCATAGCATCAACCAGGAGCTGCAGGAGGAGTCACTGCTGTGCTTAGCAGTAAACATACAACATGCATTCATTGTCTCCAATAGCATCACAGCTCTGTCTCCTCTACCTGGGCACTAGTCCTTTTAGCTTGTGAGTTGTTTTTTATTTTATAACCCTCACATAAGGATATTTTTTCCATTAATTTTTAGAGAGAGTGGAAGGAGGGGAGAGACACAGTGAGAGAAACATCGATATGAGAGAGGCAACATTGATTGGTTGCCTCCTGCACACACCAACCCCAACCGGGTCGGGGACCAAGCCTGCAACCCAGGTACGGTCTTTCGCTGGAACCGAACCTGGGAGTCCTCAGTCCATGGGCCAGTGCTCTATCCACTGAGCAAAACTGGCCAGGTAGCTTGTGAGCTCTTTATTTGCAAATCCTGTCAGGCCTACCTTTAAAATAGAGCTCATTTCTCAGCACGTGGCACCGTATCCATAGTGCCAGCCAAGAGAGCAACCCCTCTCCCACCCAGACACCATCCTGACAGCCTCTGGGCTCACAGTCCCTCAGCTGTGCTCAGCAGTCAGGGGATCCTCTGAGAGGAATCAGGTTGGGTCCCATCCTGCTCTGGGCCCCACTGTTCTTAAACCCCAGAGTCCTGATGGCAGCTATGAGGCCCCTGCCTCCCTCTTCCTGGGGCTGCCCCTTTTCCACTCGTGTTGGCCTCCCTGTCCCTCGTTACCGGGCACACAGAGCAAGTGCCCACCCACAGGTGGCCCTGGTTTCCTGGCCTGCTCTCCCCCTGCTGCCACTGTGTCCCGCCCTCAGTCAGGCTGCTGCTCCCTGCTGTGGTCTCACCTTCCCCACCCTCCCCCAAAGAGCAGGCCTCGCCCTGGGCAGTCCTCCCCCGTGGGAAGCACCCCGGCTTCCTTATGCGATGGTTATATTTGTCTGTTTGTCCCACTGAAACATAGTTCCATAAAACAGGGCTTCATGTTAGTCACAGCTTTCTCCCCGCCCCATACCAGTGTCTGGCACATAGCAGATGCCCAATCGATACGTTCCGATGGATGGATGCATGATGACGGTGGTGCCTAGTGCATTTTTGAGGTTTAGAAGGCATTTGGAAGGAACAGAAAGAGGGAGGGAGAAGAAGAAAGCCAGGGATGAAGGAAGGAGAGAAGACACCCCGGGGGTCTTTAGTTGCCAGACCTCTCCACGGAGGCACAGTAACGTTTACCCCGTGCGGATGGCTCAACAGGTTTCAGTAAATTTCCGGTTAGGGGAGCATCGCCAGTCCCTGTCCCCTTGCACTCGCCCTGTCCCCTTCTGGGACTCCCTACACCCAGCTCCCCCAGTCACAGATGCCCACTGACCAGCTTCCTTGCACTCTGATTTCGCCTTTTCCAGAAGTTTCCTGTGAATGCACATGCATCATGCAGCCTTTCATGTGTGGCTTTCGCCACGATGGCCTCTAACGATGTGCAGGTTCGCCCTTCCACCCTGAGCAGCACCTGCTGTGGGACAGGTGGCATGTTGTCTGTTTGTTGGCCAGTGGGTGGTGTTTGTGGGGCTTCCAGTGCAGATGGCTGCGTGTGGCCAGGTTTTCCTGCCCAGGTGGGGTGTGGACATGTTTCCTAATGTGTGGGGTAGTCGCTAGGAGGGCAGAGAAAAGCACCTGGCGGGGAAAGTTAAATTAAACTAAACGAACAAATAAAACGTACGAGTCCAGACATTTTGATGCCCCGAGACGCAGCTCATTTTCAGAGTCTGCCCTGAGGCTTGTGAGGAACCACTCCAAACGAGGCAGAGGAAAAGGCAAGTGAACCCTGTGTGAGCGAGGCCTGGGCTCCAGGCTCTCAGCGTGGGGGACTCAGGACCCCGGAGCCGGAGCCGGCTGCGGGCAGCTGTGTGGGTGTGAGGGACGGACCGGCTGGGGGGCGGTGAGTGAGCCTCAGATGACCCCGCTGTGTCTCACTCACGAGGCTACAGAAGTGTCTTGTTGGCAGAGGCTGGAGCAAGGAGCAGTTACTGGATCGGATTGTGGCAAAATTGTATGGGAAGAAGTGACACCCTCTTTGCCACCAAAAGGCGCAGTGAAAGGTGAGAAGGACACGAGCTAGCCTGGCACGTGTGAGAATCGGCCCAGCATCCTGGGCCCGTTACCCCTCCCCTGCCAGGCCTGGAAGCCTCAGCTCCCCACCCCCCTCAGGTCCTGCCAAGTGCATCCCGCCAGGCCAGCGGTTCTCAACCTGTGGGTCGCGACCCCTTTGGGGGTTGAACAACCCTTTCACAGGGGTCACCTGAGACCATCGGAAAACACATACATAATTACATATTGTTTTTGTGACTAATCACTACGCTTTAATTATGTTCCATTTGTAACAATGAAAATACATCCTGCATATCAGATATTTATATGACTATTCATAACAGTAGTAACATTACAGTTATGAAGTAGCAACGAAAACAATTTTATGGTTGGGGGTCACCACAACATGAGGAACTGTATTAAAGGGTCGCGGCAATAGGAAGGTTGACAACCACTGTGCCAGGCGGTCGCTTCAGCTTCAGCCTTGTTACTGCGTGACTTGGGCCATCCCAAGTGGGAGCTTGCCTGGGCTCAGAGTGTGCAGAAAGCCTCTGGGCTCCCCCTGCTGCCCTCCCGGCTTCCGTCCCAAACCCCGTGAGAAAGTGAGCTGCTCTCCCGGCTCCTTAGGGGCCTGCTGAACATCAGATGAGACCTGCTCCTAGGGTTTAATTTTGGCTTCAAAGTCAATCTCTCAAGTTCCAGTTGAACAGAACCCATTTGAAAGAGGGGAGCAAAGCAGACTGAAGGCAGTGGTTCTCAGAGCTTTCTCTCTCTCTCTCTCTCTCTCTCTCTCTCTCTCTCTCTCTCTCTCTCTCTCTCCCTCTCTCCACCTCCCTCCCGGCCCCTCCGCTGGGATATGCTCAGTGCAGTGGGCAGATTCAGGCCTCTGCTGTCTGTTTGGAATAACCTGTTAGAGCTGAGGAGGGGCACGCCCTCTGGTGGCCTGAAGGTTAGGAGGCCAGTGGCCTGGAGGAGACCGCGGGCAGGAGCTGACTGAAAAGGGAACAGAAGTGGGGATACCATTGGCTTTGAGGGCCTGACAATTCAGCTCTGGGGGCAAAGTGGGGCACACACAGGGGGCACACGCAGGGGCAGGCAGCATCTCACTCATGTCAGCGTAGCACACAGAGTGGCTTCCTCCCCTGTGGGCAGACCGCACAGGGTTCAAATCCCAGATCTGCCACGTCCTGACCTTGTGTTTTGAGTGAGTTAATTAAATTTTTCTGTGCCTTAGTTTCCTCAACTGCAAAATGGGATTAAAAATAACAGTCCATATTGCATAAAGTGTTGGGCTTTAAAGGGATTATTAAAATTAAGCACTCAACATGGTCCAGAGCCCAATAAACATTAGCAAGACGAGCCAGCAGGTTAGGAGGAAGAGGGTCACGTGTGTTGGGAACAGCACTTGCAAAGGCCCAGATGAGCAGAGAGCAGAGCCGCTGGGACCAGCAGAAGGCAAGGGTGTGTCTGCAGCTCTCCGGAACCACAGGCCTGTCCTTGCATGTGGAATGACAGACCAGCTCCCGGGCATTGGCAAGTTCCCTGTGTGTGTCTCACCACTGAATTTAAGCCCTTTGGGGGCAGGAGCCATGATATCTCATCTCTGCACCATAGCACTAAGTGAGCAGTGGACTCAGGGCTGGGCACAGCTGTCTTCGTGGTGCAGCCGCTCCCACCTCCCCTCACGGGGCGGCGGCGGTGGGTCTTCGAGCAGCTGAACTGCACACCCTCTGAGCAGGCTGCAAGTCCATTTGCAATGAGCCAAACAAGTCCTCTTTCCAAACCAAACTCGGACTTAGCAATAAGCACTTACGTTCACGCATCTGGTGGGGAACTTGTAATGTTCAATTCAAACTCGGGTCTTCTGAGTCCAAACCCAAGCACTTACCTAGAGTGACTGGGTTCTGGGTGGGGGTTAAGGAGATGTGCCTGGAATTCTGCCGCACAGAAAGGCCTCGTCCTGGCTGGGGAGCTCAGGTAGTTAGAGCGTCGACCCACCTGCCAAGGTTGTGGGTTTGATCCTGGTCAGGGCACATACAAGAATCAACCAATGAATGCATAAGTAAGTGAAAAAATAAGTCAATATGTTTCTCTCTCTCTCCTCTCTCATCAATAAATTAAAGGGGGGAAAGAAAGAAAGGCCTCCAGGACAGAAGGCCACAGTCTGGATGAAGGCTCAGCCCTGTTGGAGGTTAACGCCATCTCAACCCCCTTCCCAGGTCCCTCCTTTCCTTCTCTGAGGGTCAGTGGGTCTGTGGGGAAAACCTTAGCTCTCACCATGCCCATTGCCCGGACTGATAAACAGAGGTTGAACAGAAAGGTAGCTTCCTAGTTCAGGGCTCATGGTTGCTGGGGAAGGAGGGCATGCTCAGGGTGGGATGTCAGATGTGGCCCAAAGGGTGCTGCTCTCCTCAGGCTAAGCCTCCAGTGTCTCCACAGCTTCCTCCCTCCCAGCCCCAGGCTCCTTGGAGGGGATCAATGCTTTCACTTTGCTTAAGCCGGAATCCACATTTACATCCCATTGCACCATAAAATATGTCTTGTGTATCTCACAGACTGACCAAATGTATTACTGTCCTTTGCATCTTTTCTGTAAAGATCTATCTTAATCCAATATTGCTTCATCTCCATTAAGGCACATCCTTTAAAGGTCATCCCGTAAGAACACTCCTTAAGTGCCTGCAATTGCATTTTCACTGTTGCTGGAGAATTTCAGAAATAATGACAGCTCAATTTAGTGAGCACCTACTACGTGCCATGGATCTTACACAGTGATAAATTATGTTATTTAGGACATACGTTTGGTTCCTAAAACAGAGACCCTCACACTTCAGTGGCTAACTGTTGTATTTCATTTCTCTCCATTTGGCAGTTAGGAGAAGGCTGCCAGGGACATGGGCAGGGGCAGGAAGGCCAGGGCCTCCTTCGTGTTGCTGCCGTCTTTAGATGCTGACCTCATTCGCCTTTCCAAACAGTGCATCGCTACATGCCAGCCCTTAGGAAGAGAAGGAGAGCAAAGGAATGCCCCTTTCCTTCAAAGACGTGAACTTATTGTGGACGAAAGGGGCCACACGCTGACCTGACAAGCTCAGGGAAGGCCTGCATGGCAGCCTAGCAGACTCAGAGACCTAAAATAACCACAAAGGATGGTCTGAAATTAAACTTTGACTAAAAGCAGTTATGGTGGGCAGTTATGTCCTAGGCCGGTATCTTCACTGACAAGATCAACTTTGATCCTTACTGAGCCCATTTGCCTTTTTGCCTCTAAGATAACATTCCTTTGAAGTGTCTGGGTAACTTGTAACTTCCCTTTTTCTGGAACCCCTGGGGCATAACCAAATGTTCTGGGCGCCAGGGCAGATACTACAAATTCCTTCATTATCATGTTGATTGATCCTGCACCCACTTAAGTATGTGTCCATCATTTTACTTTTTACCCTATCACAGAGGTTTCCCCGCTTCGCTTAATCCCACCTCCTTAAATGTGTCACCAATGAATTTCATGTATAAATACGGACGTAACCCTGCCATTCTCGGGAGCACTATCTCAATTCATTGAGGTTCTGCTTCCCGGCATATGTCGACAGTTTGGCTCAAATAAACTCACAAAAATTCTTTACAGGTTTCAATGGTTTTTTTACGTTAACATTATAGATGACATTTTCCATCAGCCAGACTTAGCTGACTATGCCCAGCTGCAAGGGAGGCTGGGAAATGTAGTCTTCAATCCAGGTAGCATCCCCTGTTAGAAATCAGAGGTTCTGTTACTATGGAAGAGGATGATGAGGACCATGGCACCACAGAACAGCAAGATGCTGTGTCATACAAGACGATTCTAAGTGAGACCCTGAGCTTTCGGACCTGTGATAAGGACCTGTGATGGACACATGCTCTGAGAGAGGTATCGCCATAGCTACCGGGAGGTCCACGCCTCGCTTCCAACTTCACATAATGTAAAATAGCCAAAGGAGAGGATGTGCAGTGTTTTATCTGTGTGGCCTGGGGAGATCACCGTATCCCTGGGGGTGGGTGACAGCTCCCACTGTCAGCCCCTGGCAGGTGGTCAGTCCTAGAGCGAGGAATGAGGATTCTGGAAATAGACCTTAAGTGGGGGGATGAAACTTGTCTCTTCTCTCTGACTGGGCTCCACTGGGTCTAGGCTCCTGTGTTGAGATGCCTGGAGCCTTTCTGGTGAGGGAAGGAGGGGACCCGGCCAGCACAGAGTGCAGGCTGAGAGACACTGAAGCCAGGTCGCAGCTGAGACCAGCCACCTGCTCCGTCATTGTACATTTTTCTGTGTGTTTCTTTTCAACGAGTCCCAAATCACCAGCAAGAGCTTGTTAATGTGTCTTGGTCTCTGTGCTAATGAGGCAAAGGGAGGCAAAGCGCCTTCCCTCCATCCCGCAGGTATGCCGCTCCGGCCTCCTCTCCCTCCCTCAGGCATGCATGCTCCTCCCTGCCTCGGGCCTTCGCACTCACCTCTCTGTTTGGCACGCTTGCCGCTCTGCTGCTACTTGAGCTATCATCGAGGGTGCCACCTCCTCCAGAAAACTCCCCCACTCTCCTAACTCCCACTCCCCAGCCCAGTAGGTTCTCAAGAAGCCCAATGATCATATTCCTGGTAGTTACATATTTATTGGTTGGGATTGTTTGATCAGTATCTTACTCCTCTGCTAGACTGTAAGTACCACAAGGGCAGGTACAAGGATAGTACCTGGCACATAGTAGGTGGTCAATAAATATCTGTTGAATGAATGAGACTGTGCCCCTCTCCTGAGGCCAGAGCAACCCAGGTCATCAGCAGAGGCCACCCTCAGGTTGCTTCGCTAAGGCAGCACCATGGCACACGGGGAAGGATGGGAGGAGAACATGCTGCTCAGGCGGCCTCCGAGCCTCTCAGACATACTCAAGGAGACACCTTGGGCCTAGGGGCACAATGGGGTCCCTCACTTCCCATCACCTGTACGATGCACATGGAGATGACGTTGTCTAGTCTCTAACCTTCCTACGGGCAATGGTTTTACCTCCAATTAACAGATGTAAAAACTGAGGCTCAGGGTGTTTTGAAACTACCCATCACAACACAGTGAGGAAATAAAGTCTATATTCAAACCCCAGTTGGAATCCCCAAAGACCACAGTCACCCCACAAGCTCAACTTGCCTCCCGAGACAACAGGGAATGGGAAACCCACCAAGTGACGTCAATGCCAGGACTCTCAGCTGCTGGAGGACTGCCCTCTCCCCATGTCTCCCCGTGTCTCCCAGCATCTCCCCGTGTCTCCTGGCATCTCCCCATGTCTCCCGGTGTCTCCCCATGTCTCCCGGTGGTGTCTCCCCATGTCTCCCCGTGTCTCCCACAGCCTCTGCTGCTCCAAGGCGACAAGACCTCTGTCCTGAGTGTGGTTTCAGGTGTGGCCTGGGCTCTGCAATCGCCTCCCGCCCAATGGGGTTCTCTTCTTCACTCACGAAACAGGGGAGCTTTGGGTCCTGCCCTTGAACACAGCGGCTCATCTGTGCCCCTCACAGGCAGCCGCCCCATGGAAAACGCTGAAATGGACCCAGTGCTGCCAAAGGGCCGTTGGGTTTGTGTCTCCACGACTCTGAACTGCGCATCTCGGTCGCCGTGAGAACAGACACGTCCTTCCTGCCAGAGCGCAGTTCAGGCAGCCGTCACGTGGGCCACAGGCCTTGCAGCTTCCTGGGGGTCGCCATCTTGAAACAGCAAAGGCCAGCCCCTCCCCTTGAATTAGCCAATCGCGCAAGACTGTGCACCTGCGCTCCAATCAAGAGTGAGGACAGGTCACGTGTCTGGATTAAAAAGCCACGCGTGCGCCTTTCTGCGTAGAAGGAAAGAAGTCTGCCTGCTGCCTCGTGTGCCTCCTGTGCCCCCAGGACCCTGAATCGGGGGCTCGCCTTATTGCTTACAGCCACCGAGCTGTCCACGGCAGGGGTTTACCTCAAGAGCAAAATCAGACACACGTGTGATGATGTCAGATTCAGGGCACCCCCTGGCAGAGCTGTTTGCAGTAGTAAAAGCATGGAAACAGCCACAGATCCAATCACAAGGGATTGAGCAAGTACATGCAGCTGCCCCTCTACCTGGTGTATGCGTGGTCACTGAAAACAGCCGCAGAGGGCTTTCCGGAGGCGGAAACTGCTCACAGCGGGAGCAGGGGGGTCAGAGGCAAGTGGGTGCTGTTCTCCAGGCGCCACCCCGGCGGGGCTGCAGACGGCCCGGAGCTGCGCGGCCGGCAGGAGGCCCCGGGCCGTGGCCGTCCTGCGGGCGACACTGAAGTCGATGGCTCGGAGCCCAGGTCCTCAGCTGCAATAACAACCTGCGGAGACGTGGCAAGTGATGCGTGAGTCCGGGACCGGCAAGTGTGAGATGCGGTGTGTGTCACACAAACACCGACCACTCCTCCTGCTGCCGAGCCTCCGGCAAGATGCTGATGTAACAATCAACTATCGGTGTGACTCAGGGCGAGCCCTGCACGCAGCTGTCGGTCAGTCATTCAGCAAACACTTACTGAGCACCCACTGTGTGTCTGTCCATAGCCTACAAGGCTCTACACGTCCTAACCCTCCCTTCCCCCGGACTGGGCTGCTACCATTGGGCTCCCAACACAGGCCTCCTCAAGTTCCCCACACACTGACATGAACCCATTCCAGGGCCTTGGCTGCCCCACCGCTGCTGGGGTGTTCTTCCTTCTTCAGTCACGGCTGGGTCTTCCTGCCTCTCAGCTCGAATGTCTCCTCTCACAAAAGTCCTGAGCGTCTGGAACGTTCCAGGCTTCTGTTCACGGCCTCCGCTCCTGTGCTCACTGCATTTGCTACTATTTGACAGAATCAAATGTGTGGATCTGTGTTCCTCACCACAGTGTGAACCCCACGAGGGAGGCACCCAGTTTATCTGGTTTGTTACTGGGCTCCAGCTCTAACACTGCACTGTCACATGGTAGGTGTTTGGTAGATCCCGTCAGGTGAGTGAGTAGAATCTACCTTCTGGCCCTTTAAATACAGTTCCTCATGTTGTGACCCAACCATAAAATTATTTTCGTTGCTACTTCATAACTGTAATGTTGCTACTGTTATGAATCATAATGTAAATATCTGATATGCAGGATGGTCTTAGGCGACCCCTGTGAAAGGGTCGTTCGACCACCAAAGGGGTCGCGACCCACAGGTTGAGAACCACTGGAGTAGATGAATGGAAGGGTGTGCTGGCCCCGTGCTAAGGCAGAGGGTCTAGCAGTGAGCCAGCCACAGAGCACCTCCTATTCTCGCCTGGTCACGCCCAGTTTCTCATTCCTTCAAAAGGGAATTATTCTTGCCCCTTCTCACCTGAGAATTCTTTGGAGTCATGAAGGCAACATGCATTTTCATACCTGAGCCTTCTCCAGGCTCCTCCTGTCAGAGGCTGCGTGATCATCCATTAGAGTCTGCATGGCTCCACATTTTGAACGCTTTCCTGGCTTTTAAAACCCCAGCCAGACCATTAAGCTGTGCCTGCACTGGCAGTCCCAGCCAGTGACTGACCAGGTGACTCTCCTGCTCATACTTCGCAGCTGTTTCCTGAGCATCTTGATTTGGCCAGGAAGTATGATGTGATTGATTTGCTCTGCTCTGCTCACCGGCGGCCTCAGCTGCGGGAGCAGGAATCTTTATGGCTTCAGTAGTTTCCTGTCCTGAGAGCAATCAGTTACATTTCTGCTCGGTGCTTTGCCATCTTGTGAATTTTTTATGGGCTCTGAGGTTCAGTTCCGCCCCTGCTCCCAGCCTGACCAGGACACCTGCTTGTCCTCTAAGCAGGAGCCTGACCCTCTTGAACAGTCACGCCCACCCCATTCTCATCTATAGAGAGGGAGAGAGGGAGACAGGGAGGCAGGGAGGTAGGGAGGCAGGGAGGCAGGGAGGCAGGGAGGCGCGCAGGAAGATTGAGGGACTTGCCTAAAACAGCAGAGCTAAGCAGTGGCAAAGGCCCTGCTGCTTCAGAGGTGGCCCTGGTGCTGTTTCTCCCCCTCCTGGTACGGATAGGGCCACTCCCTCTCTGCTCCCATAGGATGTGCCCTGCAGTGGCCAATGCCATGTGGTGGAAGTGAACGTGCCCTCCTCAGGTGCGCCTTTAACAGGGGCGGTGGTTTCTCATGTCCTCCCCACCGGTAGGCAGTGGGGAGCCCACCTGCCTGCACCCTAAGTCAGAGCAGTGGCCCACGCATGATACGCAGCGTCAGCAGGAAATATGTTTGGGGCTGTGTTACAACACAGCCCTAGCTCACCTGACAACCCCCCCGCCCAGTGCTGGCCCTCCCGGCAGCGCCATCTGGGAATCCTGAGAGATTTGGACACGAAGAGAACCTGGACATGCAGTTGTTTTAACATCACGGATGGCCCATGTGCAGGCTTGTTTAGATGGAGGTGAGACAGCTGTGAAACAAGGAAAAGTCCGATTCAACTTGACCCCATGCTTCCTTTCCAGCCTCCACCCCCAGTCCTGCCAGCCGCTGGCTTCAGCTTCCTCAGCCTTCCCCATCCCCCACCCCCTCCATGTCCATGGCATGTCTCCATCTACAGTCATTCATTCGCACGTATCTGCTGGCTCTGGCATGTTCCACACCCTATGGACCCTAGGTATCAACCTACTTCCCATCCTGGAGATGCCCTTCCCACCGCCCACCCGCTTCCCTGCGACATGGTAAATTCTACGCGTGTTCCTGATCCTTTACACTAGGATGGCTCATCGACGCCCCTGCCTCCAGCGTGCTCTGACCCACTTCTGTGTGCTTATGATGCCTTGTATGAGCTTCTCGTAGCTAAGAAGTCTATGGGACTCAAATTACTGGTTCACATGTTCCTCTCCCTGCCTCCAGTGTGAACACTGTGCGGGCAGGCATCACACCTCGGTCATCTCCGGAGCACTCACCTGACAGTCTGAGCCCAAGGAGCACCTGGTGAATGAGTGCATGAATGGCATGACTCAACCTGGCTGCTCTTTCTAATCCCACTTCCATCGCCCCAGCACCATAGCTCTCCATGGGGGAAATGGCCCCACCAGAGCCCCAGAAACCTGCCCAGCCAGCATTTGGGGGGAGGGGAGGGCTGTTTCACCTACCAATGTGCCGAGTGGACCAATGGAGAGGGGCGCTGTTCCCGACTCTGCCTGCCTGGGGCAGGGGGTTGGGGGGGGGGGGGACGGGCAGCTGGCCCCACAGGGACGTCCTGGTGTCTCTGCCTGATTCCAGCACCAGGAGGGATGCGTGAGGAGGAGCAAGCACCAGGCTGCATGGGGATGCCCGCCCTGCTTGTGCTTCTAACACCAAGTCCCTGCTGCCTCTTGAGTCCACAGCTGGATCCAGATGATGGAGCGTGGAGACTCCCATGCGCAAGTGGTCCTTCTGCTGGACACCAGCACCATCATCCGAAGAAGCAACAAGGTCAGCTGAGGGTTGTGGCCCCAACCCTTCTCTCCCCGCACCCCTCCTCTCGGGCCCTCTCCTCCCCTCAGTCCCGCCCCTCAGCCCTGCCCCTCCCATCAGCCCCTCCCCTCTGCCTTTCCCCTCCCTTAGCCCCTCCCTTCGTTCTCTACCCTCCCCTTGGCCCCTCCCTTCTGCCCCTCCCCCAGCCCTTCCCCTTGGCCCCTTCCCTCTGCCCCTTCCCTTCACCCCTCCCCTCCCTTCGGCCCTCCCCTCAGTACTCCCTACACTTGGTCCCTATGGAGCCCAAGCTTTGTGTGGTTTCCTCAACCACAAGGACAGAAACCATGTTTCCCAGGTTAACACTTGCAGGGAGGGGCACATTCTCTTCCCTGAAGGCCTCTGACTTCATGTAACAGTGAAGGTCAGTGAAGGTCGGGCAGTGACTGTCCTCAGAGGAATGTCTGGCAGACCCGGAGCTTCTGGCAGGAAACCTTCCTTTTACCCAGTTTCACCTGCCACCCTCTGCCACCTTAACCCACCACCCAGAGAAGATGACGAGCAATTCGGGTGCCTAACCTTTTAGAGCTTCCTCCCCAAACAGGATGGTTATTCTTTACTAAAGGAGACTGTTGTGCAACCTTCTTTTTCCTAATCAGAGTTGCAGTACAGAGAGTTCTTGTGTGTGAGCTGAGTATGGTTGCCTATCATGCAGCACAGTTTCAGTGGCTGCATTACATCCTGCTGTGTCCCTGGGCACTCAGCTGGCCTCCACTTGCTCATTATTATCTAGGAAAATAGAGGCCCAGTGCATGAAAATTTGTGCACTTGGGGGTTCCCTCAGCCTGGCCTGTGCCCTCTCGCAGTCCAGGACCCCTCAGGGGATGTCCACCTGCCAGCTTAGGCCTGCTCCCTGGGGGATCAAGCCTAAGCTGGCAGTCAGACATTTCTCTGGCAGCCTGGGAGCCCTCGGGGGATGTCCACCTGCCAGCTTAGACACGCTCTCCCTTAGCACTGCTGAGGAGGTGGGAGAGGTTCCCACCACTGCCACTGCGCTCGCAGCTGTCAGCCTGGCTTGTGGCTGAGCAGAGCTCCCTCTGTGGGAGCACACTGACCACCAGGGGCAGCTCCTCCAATGAGCATCTGCCCCCTGATGGTCAGTGCACACCATAGCAACTGGTTGTTCTGCCTTTAGGGTCAATTTGCATATTACCCTTTTATTATATAGGACTAGGAGCCCAGTGCACGAATTTGTGCATCTTGAAAGGAACTGTGGGCCATGAGGCTGCAGTGGGCACAGGGGCAGGTCTCAGCCCATCCTCTGCTCCCCCACCTGGCACCTCCCACTGTGGCCCCTGGTCCCCTGTGTACCAGCAGTCCTGCTCCCACCACTGCTGCTCCCACACACTGATGGTGCCAGCCCCTTCTTGTACCCACTGACTGTGCAGAGCAATTGGGGCTGCCGCCAGCAGTCAGTGAGAGAGATGGCTGCTGCCCCGATTACCCCTCAGGAGCTGGGGGAGGTGGAGAAACCCTGAGGGGTGATCAGGGCTGGAAGCCTCCGCTCGTACCTGCTGATGGTGCCAAGTGATTGGTGCCGGCCCCAGGCACCAGCAGCAGGTGCAAGTGATGTGGGAACAAAGAATTTTCAGTAACCACCAGAGGCTCATCCTGATGACAGCGACCAGCACCCCGCCTTGGTCTGGCGCCCCCACTCACCTGCTCCACCATCCTGCCGTGGCCAATGCCCACCATGTTCCGCATGTGCCCCCTGGTGGTCAGTGCATGTCATAGCGACCAGTTGTTCAGTTGCTCAGTTGTCCCCCATTTGGTCTATTTGCATATTAGCTTTTTATTATATAGGATAGTTTAAAGACACAGTGACACCCTGGCAGCCACTGCTCTTCTCTCACTTCTCTTTCATGCACATTTCTTTATGTGGAATTGCTGCTCAAAGGATGTGGTCTTTTAAAGGCTTCTGACGCGCATTACCAAAACAAAAAAGAAGAAAAGAGCCAGTTGCTTTTACAACCCTTGGTGACAATGCCTCCCTTCCAACCTCGCCAGCTCTGAGCAGAGCCATCTTCAAGTTTTTGACAACCTAAAGTTAGCATATTTTTCTGACACCTTTTAATGTACAATTAGCACTTCCCTCTGATTTGAAATGCTACATTTATATTATATAAACTACTTATATATTTGTGTCAGGTGGACACACTCTCTTAGAACAAATTCCTTCATTACTTTTATTTTTTCAAAAAACCTCATATATTTTCAGATATCTATTCTTCCAGATGAATTTTAGTATCTTGTCAAGTAATATAGAAAATTCTAATATTTTAATTAATATTACATAATGTTCATACAATATGGGATAAATTGACATGTATCCAATATTGAAAACATGGGTTCCATTTATTTGCATCTTATGTCCTTCAATAAAGATTTGTAATTTCATACAACACAGCATATATACATTTCTTATTAAGTTTATATCCAAGTATTTAACATTTTTATTGTGATCAGAATTTCATTCTAACTTTATTTTATTAGTGATTTTTACTGATGTATAGGAGAATGATTCAGGATTTTGTGCATATTTTGTAGCTGCACTTGCTTTTGAAGATGATTATTTGATACCTAAGCATCTCATCGTGCGTCATGGTTTCAGTTGTAGTATAAATTGGCATGTCATGCAAATTCATCTGGGAGCCAGCTGGTGTGTCACCTGGAAAGTCCGCCAAGCATAGTTGTATTAATTATTTTTTAAATTTTTACTTATTGATTTTTAGGGAGAGAGGAGAGAAAGAGAAACATCGGTTTGCTGTTCCACTTACATATGCATTCATTGGCTGATTCTGGTATGTCCCCTGACTGAGGATTGTTGCAACCTTGGCGCATCGACACAATCTCTAACCAATTGCGCTACCCAGCCAGAGTAATTATCTTTTTATTTCCTGTACTTTATGATGCTTTGACGTCTTAAGGTCTTGCTGGCCTGGGAAAGACTGCTCTTCCCAGAGCTAGGTAATTCCTGGAGATGGCAAACTACTCGCCTGCAAGCACACCTTCCACATGCAAACCCACCGTCCAAACCCAGGCCCAGCCACCTCCCCTATGAGCTGTGACACTCCCGGTGAGCCTCCCCTGTCCTCACTGCCCCATATCCAGTGTGAGACTGTCAGACGGCCCTGCTCCCCGAGCCCAATGGAGTTATTCACACCGGCGGACCCCAAGTCCACGTACCCCGCCTCACCTGTTTCTTCCTGAGGGAACCACACTGGCGGCTCTTGCCCCCACTCTCCACTGGCTTTTCTGCCTCCTGACCAGCCTGGTGGCTCTCACATGGGCCTGAGTGGGGGGTGGAGTGCCCCTCTGCTTAGGAACCAGCAAACCCTTCTCAATGACAGTCCTCTCCTGGACTGTTGGCCTCATCTTGCCTGAATACTAATAAGACTTGCAGGTTAAAACAGTAGTTTTAGTGGGATGTCAGCGATAGCCTGTCACCGGAGCAGGAGGCCAGGCTTCGTTAGGCCACGCTTGGTTGAGTTACGTGCGTGGCTTGCTAGCTGTGTGACCTCAGACAAGGACCCCGCTACCCTGAATCTCCATTTCTCCCCGCAAGGTGGCAGGTGGCTGAATTGGGATTCAACCCCACATGAACACAGTCCTGTGCCCCTGTCATAAGTCACATTGTAGTTCATCCCATTGTGACGTGTGAGGGTCCTTCGGGGCCCCAGACACTGTTCTGAGTCCCTGACACAACACCCAGGTCTGAGGTCTCCGATGCAGAAGCCAAGAGCGCTCACGTGCCCCCTTCTGCGAGCTGGGGCCCAGCATGCCCTTAGCCTGGGAAGGCGGAGTCTCATTGACCACAGGGCTACTCTGAGGCCAAGACGTGCTCCACAGGCCAGTGGGCCACGGACACGCAGGAGCGCAGGGCAGGAGAGCAGCCCAGGCTGGTGCCGCTCTGTCCCTGCGCAGCTCCCAGGACCATGGTCGCCCTCAGCCCTCTGTGCTGTGCACAGAAGGACAGGCAGGTACTTCTCCTTCATACACACCCACCACTTGTTGTGGTTTTACTTTCTGCCAAGACGGTGCTAAGAACTTCTACTCACAAACACGTCAACCTGACTGCCGACGCGGAAGGAATAGTCATGTGTCCGTTCTGTAGATTGGGAGCCGGGATTCAGGGGTCAGGAGTCTAACCCAAGGCCACATGTCTAAGAAGCGGCAGAGCCAGGGTTTGAACCTGAGTCTGCCTGGCTGAGCCACTTTGCTCCACTGCCTCCCTTTTCATGTTCCTGGTGCCCATTCACTCCATGGCAGTGCCGTGCTCTGATTGGCTCTGTGTTGGTTGAAGGGACAGAATGGAACTTGAAAGAACTAAGCAGAACTAAGCAGAAATACACCCTCCTCCCTCTTCAAGGACGAAGCAGGGACATACTCTTCTCCCTCTCCTCTATCTTGTCTTGCAAGGCTGGGCCCTCAGCCCAAGCCGCCCCCCCCCAAGAGTGACCACAAGAATGCTGGTATTGTCCTAACTCTCCCAACCACCCACCTGAGTGGACCAATGAAGCTCCAGAAATGTAGCTAAGGTCCTAATAAGGCTATAGTAGAGGACAGCTCCAACCTTCAGAATGTGATAGTCACTTCCTGACCCTTATGCTGTAAAACCCTGACCAATCTCTGTAACTCACGCCACCCCTAAAGCCCACCCCAAATAGCTAGCCCTATATAATCTTTGTTCTCCTGGGACACGCTCTCTCGCCTCACCGCTGTGCCGGATAGAGGCTGGGAGCCAATTCTAGAATTGATCAATAAAGACTCGTTGCTTTTGCATCGGAGGAGGCTCCCTGGTGGTGGATTATTGGGGACCCTGAGCTCTGGGCATAACATTTTGGGGGCGCGTCCGGGATCCCCAAGAAAAACCCACGAGGGACTCCACTCCGAGAGTCTGCTGTCCGCGGTAAGTGTCTATGTGTTATCTGTTCTGTCTTATGCGAGCTCGCTTCTGTAATCTGGCCTGATAAAGATCTAAGTGGACGCACTGGCGGGTCTTGGGCAGGAGGAGGCAAGGGACGCCTTGCACCTCCATCTGGCGGGGTGTAAAAGCCCCCATCTGGCTATTTTTTCAGTTTTTCTTCCGCGGGGTCGGAAAGCTGTTCTTAGGTGTCTTTGTTTGGTGTCTGTGTTCTTTTGTTTGATTTTGTGGACTCACTGGACGGACGCTATGGGACAGACTCAAACTACTCCTTTAAGCATTATGGTTGATCATTTTAAAGAGGTTAAGGGAAGAGCTAACAACCTCAGTGCAGAAGTGAAGAAGGGTCAATGGCAGACTTTCTGTTCCAGCGAGTGGCTGGCTCTCAATGCCGGGTGGCCGCCGGAGGGGACGTTCGACCTCCCCACCATTCGCCGGGTCAGGGAAGTCGTATCTTGGCCGAAGGGGGGTCATCCCAATCAACTTCCTTACATTATTACTTGGCAGGACCTCGTGGAGGACCCTCCCTCCTGGCTCAGGCCCTTCCTGGCTCCACGCCCTCCGGAGCCGGCACCCACACTTTCCTTGCAGGACGCAGAAAAGAAGAAGGTGGTTCCCGGCGTAGATGGGAATCCAACTACCAACCAGGCCCAGATAGATGTCTCTTTCCCCTTAACTAGGCTTGGATAGGACTTCAACACGGCAGAAGGTAAGGAGAGGCTCAAAATCTACCGTCAGACTCTGATGGGGGGTCTTTGTATGGCTGCTAGGAAGCCTACCAATTTGACCAAGGTAGGGAACGTACAACAGGAAAGGGATGAATCTCCAGCTGCCTTTCTAGAACGGATCATGGAGGCGTATCGCACCTATACCCCCATGGATCCAGAAGCTCCTGAAAATAAGGCGGCTGTGGTCATGAGCTTTATAAACCAGTCAGCCACAGACATTAGAAAGAAACTGCAGAGGATAGATAGATTAGGGGAAAAGAGTTTTCAGGACTTGTTGGAGATGGCTGAAAAGGTGTATAACAACCGAGAATCTCCTGAGGATAGGCAAGCCCGTGCCATGGGGGCTGCCAGTGACAAGCAGACCCGAAACCTGGCCAAGATTCTGCTGGCCACCACCATGGAGAACCCTGAGGAGCGGACCCGCCACCTTCGCCAGCTTGCCGATGACCAAGAGGGAGGTAAGGGGACTGCCCGGGGCGGGAAGAAGAAGCTGCAACAGAACCAGTGTGCTTACTGCAAAGAGATAGGACACTGGGCCCGGGAATGCCCAAAGAAGGCCGGTAAAAAAGGAAACAAGACAGATCGGGTAGAGGTCTTGGAGCTGGGAGGACTGAGTGATTAGGGGAGTCGGGGTTTGGACCCCCTCCCCGAGCCCAGGGTAACTCTTAGAGTGGAGGGGACGCCTTGTCGACACTGGGGCACAACATTCGGTCCTACGCACACCTCAAGGGAAGCTAGCCAGCAAAAAGTCCTGGGTGCAAGGGGCAATTGGCATAAGCCAGTATTCATGGACTACCCGAAGAACAGTAGATCTAGGAACGGGCCGGGTATCCCATTCCTTCATGGTAATACCGGAGTGCCCCTACCCCCTATTCGGACGGGACTTGCTGACCAAGATCGGAGCCCAAATAACTTTCAGACAAGGGGGGCCCCAGGTCACTGATGGCAAAGGCCATCCCATCCAGGTTCTGACTCTGAGACTGGAGGATAAATATCGCCTCCACCAGGGGGCGCCCCCAGGAGAGAACAATATGGACAGATGGCTACAAGAATAGAATTCCCCACCGCCTGGGCAGAGAAGGGGGGGGGGGGGGGGGGGGGGGGGGGGGGGGGGGGGGGTAGGACTGGCCGCTCACAGGGCCCCAACCCTGGTAGAGTTAAAACCAGGGGAAAGTCCGATAAGAGTCAAACAGTATCCAATGCCCCAGGAGGCCCGGAAGGGATTCAGCCTCATATCTGAAGACTGCGAAGCCTAGGGATACTGGTTCCATGCCAATCTGCCTGGAACACCCCCCTCCTGCCAGTCAGAAAGCCCCACACGAATGACTACCGACCAGTCCAGGACCTCCGAGAAGTAAATAAAAGAGTTATGGATATACACCCAACCGTTCCTAACCCGTACACTCTCCTAAGCTCTTTAACACCCACTAGAGTGTGGTACACTGTATTGGATTTGAAGGATGCTTTTTTTAGCCTGCCGCTCGCGCCTCAAAGCCAACCCCTGTTCGCCTTCGAATGGCACGATCCAGAGGGCGGCTACAGTGGACAATTAACCTGGACGCGGTTACCCCAAGGGTTCAAGAATTCGCCCACCATCTTTGACGAGGCACTGCACGAGGATCTCGATGACTGTGCGGGGATCCTGGAGCAGGTACATGGACTTCGGAAGTTCTTGACCGACCGGCCCCTCCCTGATGCAGAGGCCACCTGGTTCACGGATGGAAGCAGCTTCGTGCGGGACGGATGCAGGTACGCGGGTGCAGCGGTGGTCACCGACACAGACACTATGTGGGCAGAAGCACTGCCCCCTGGGACATCAGCCCAGCGAGCAGAACTCATTGCTCTCACCAAGGCACTGACACTTGGGGCGGGGAAGCGGCTCAACATTTACGCAGACAGCCGTTATGCATTTGCTACGGCTCATGTTCACGGGGCGATTTACCAGGAAAGAGGGCTGTTGACAGCAGAAGGACAAACAGTGAAAAACAAACAGGAGATTCTCGACCTGCTTGCGGCCCTATGGCTTCCCACGAAGCTAGCCATTATCCACTGTCAAGGGCACCAGAAGGCAGATGACCCAGAAGCAAAAGGTAACCAAAAGGCTGATCAGGCAGCCAAGGCAGCGGCCTTCACCTCGGTCCCTGCAATGGCCATACAACTACCAGACCCCGGGGACCCAGTTCTACCAGATCAGCCTAAATACTCTCAGGAAGAGCTGCAGCAGATCAGAAAACTCCCCCTCGCTAAGGAAGTGAAAGGATGGTGGTATACCTCAGATAGGAAACTCATACTACCGGACTGGCTTGGGGTCACAGTATTAGAACGCATGCATCGGTCCACCCACTTGGGAGCCCGGAAGTTAAAGGACTTAATTCAGCATGCCAAAATCAAGATTCACCAACAAGACTCCAAAATCAATCAAATTATAACCTCCTGTAAGACCTGCCAACTCACAAATGCAAGAGCTGGGTCAGGTGGACAAAGAACCAGGCTCAGAGGCACCAAACCAGGAGCACACTGGGAGGTTGATTTCACTGAAGTCAAACCAGGGAAGTATAGTTATAAATATTTTTTAGTGTTCATAGATACCTTCTCTGGCTGGGTAGAGGCATACCCAACTAAGCATGAGACGGCCCAGACGGTGGCCAAGAAGCTGCTGGAAGACATCTTACCCAGAGAATTGCAGAGGGCACATGAGGACATTTGGCCGTGCCTCCGCGCCATCTACGAGGCTGGCCCCACCCCGACGCCTCATCAGTACAAGCCAGGTGACTGGGTGATCATCAGAAGACACCGCCGGGAGACCCTCGAACCACGCTGGAAAGGCCCCTACATCGTCGTGCTGACTACACCCACCGCTCTCAAGGTAGACGGCATCGCGACTTGGGTCCATCACTCCCACGTTCGCCCAGCTGACCCCTCTGCAATCCAGGAAGACTTCATCACACAATGGAGCATCGACCAAGACCAGCGCAACCCGCTCAAGCTCAAGCTGCGGCGCACTCGACCTACCTGATGTTGGTAACTTTACTCGTGAACACTCCTGCCACCGGGAGCCCGCACACTCCTTATAATATCACCTGGCAGATCATAGACACTAACTCAGGGGTGATCCTTAATCAGACTTCTCAAATCCATCCCAAAGACACCTGGTTCCCTGAACTGCGAGTAGACCTCCTAACTCTCCTTCCCAACCCACTCGACACCAGCGATTACTGCCTGGGTGCGGCAATACGCCAGGCTTTTGAGGACTCAAAACCAAGGAGCATGGGCCCCGGCATCACTGCCTAACACCCTACTCGCACCTACCATGAAGAACCTGACTCTGAATCATACCCCCCCTGCCTGAAGTAGACCCACTTATAAGCATGGTTATAGGAGCTTATTATGTTTTAAACGCCTCCAGGCCTGACCTGACCAAATCTTGCTGGCTCTGTCTAGACGTTGAGCCACCGTATTATGAGGGTATCGCGGTTAAGGGTAACTATACAACTGCCACGATTGTCAGCTCCTGCAGGTGGCAGCAAACTGTTGCAAGGCTAACCCACCAGGCAGTAATGGGGCAGGGGGCCTGCGTAGGCAACGTACCCCCTGAGCAGTTGCATCGCTGCAACAAAACTCTGACTATCCCTGAAGAGGCAGTATACCTTTTGCCTCCCAAGAATGCATGGTGGGCCTGCTCCAGTGGCCTCGCTCCTTGTGTCCACTCCCTGGTCCTTAATTCCCAGAAGGAGGGCTTTTGCATGCTCGTGCAGTTAATTCCCAAGTTAATATACCATTCAGAGAAAGAGGTCCTTAACAAATTCGGCGCTGCCAATCCCTGAAATAAAAGAGAGCCCATCACAGCCTTAACTATGGCCGCCCTCTTGGGATTGGGACTAGCGGGAGCAGGGACTGGAATATCCTCAATTGTCATACAAGACAAGAATTATGGAGCCCTAAGAGCAGTCATTGACCTAGACATAGAAAGAATTGAAAAATCTATTACCCATTTACAGGATTCTCTCACCTCCTTATCTGAGGTAGTGCTCCAAAACAGAAGAGGACTAGACTTGCTATTCCTGCAGCAGGGGGGCTTATGTGCAGCTTTGGGAGAGGAATGTTGTTTTTATGTTGACCACTCAGGTGTTGTTAAAGAGTCTATGGCCCTCATAAGGGAAGGATTGCAGAAGCGGAAGTTGGAAAAAGAGCGGTCTCAGTCTTGGTATGAATCCCTGTTTAATTTGTCCCCATGGTTAACCACTCTCATTTCTGCCCTCGTCGGGCCCCATGTAATCCTCCTAATGTTGCTAACTTTTGGCCCCTGCATTATTAACAAGCTAGTTCAATTTGTCAAGGAACGCATAGGGGTAGTTCAATTAATGGTCTTACAAGCTCAATACCGGCCTCTAGCGACGGAGGGAGAGGTAGAAATGCAGTCCGTCTCATGATTGAGCCGTGAGTTCCAAGACAAGGGGGGAATGAAGGGACAGAATGGAACTTGAAAGAACTAAGCAGAACTAAGCAGAAATACACCCTCCTCCCTCTTCAAGGACGAAGCAGGGACATACTCTTCTCCCTCTCCTCTATCTTGTCTTGCAAGGCTGGGCCCTCAGCCCAAGCCGCCCCCCCCCCAAGAGTGACCACAAGAATGCTGGTATTGTCCTAACTCTCCCAACCACCCACCTGAGTGGACCAATGAAGCTCCAGAAATGTAGCTAAGGTCCTAATAAGGCTATAGTAGAGGACAGCTCCAACCTTCAGAATGTGATAGTCACTTCCTGACCCTTATGCTGTAAAACCCTGACCAATCTCTGTAACTCACGCCACCCCTAAAGCCCACCCCAAATAGCTAGCCCTATATAATCTTTGTTCTCCTGGGACACGCTCTCTCGCCTCACCGCTGTGCCGGATAGAGGCTGGGAGCCAATTCTAGAATTGATCAATAAAGACTCGTTGCTTTTGCATCGGAGGAGGCTCCCTGGTGGTGGATTATTGGGGACCCCGAGCTCTGGGCATAACATTTGTGATCTTTGGTCTCATAGTGAATCACTAATGAACATTCAAATTAGTTCAGGCGACATGAGAGTAGTATGCAGGGACTTCACAGTGCACGTGTTCTGTGCTTTAACTGACTTTCGGTGGCTCCCCTGCGTGTTCAGCGTGGCTGCTGGCATGTCCATGGTGCCCAAGGCCCCGGAGCAATGAAACGCTCCCACACCCACACCCCCAGGAATAACCGAGAGGACACGCATGAAGTGCTGGTCAGTGGGGAAACAGCGTACAATCTGCAGGCGAGTGCTCCCCGCTGGCGTTTAGGCTGCGTGCTTCCTCGTGCGCGGCGGAGCTGCCCTGGCGAGCTGGGCGCTGCCATTGCTCTGTTGCCTCTGAAGGCGCTGAGGCCAGGAGTGCTGCTGTGGGTCCCACCTGCCGTCCCAGGTGATGGAGGGCTGCCCAGGCGTCTGAGCACACGGGAGCAGAAAGTCTTCCTTCGGAAATATTATGCGTTGATGTGAGAACGGCATCTGGCTGGGCAGCCAAGGACCGCAAAGCCTTCGGTTTGCACGTGACCTCGGGAAGCCCAAGGCTGCCTGGGGCGGGTGGGCCTTCCTCATCATAGACGTCACCACAAAGTCACATCCAAAAGGACATCGCTCTCTATGAGGACACAGGTCCCAGGGCCCGGGCAGATGGTGAAGCAGAGAAGGAGGGCAGAGCGATTTCCTGTGACCAGTCACTGACCTCATTTACTAAGATCAGCACCTGAGCCTGACGTCACTTCCTCTCAGCCAAAGGCTGAGGAACCAGGAGACCAGAGCAGGGCCGCCGCCATCAGGAGGAAGAGCGACGTCAGGCTCGTGCTGTCTCTGGTTTGGCGCTTTCTCCTGAGTGAAAATGGTCCCAGAGAGAGGGGGATGCCTGCGGCTTGGAGACGGGCTTCCACCATGTGAACACGCATTCAGCAGCATCGTGTAGACGCAGTTTGGACTTGACCGTGGCATTTTCTGGCAAAGCCTCAAAAGCAGCTTCTTCATCACTCGGCAATGAGCGCAGTTTAAAGGATTTGTACACATTTTCTCACTTCAGCAGCCTGTGAAGTGGGTATTAGCCCTTTTCATAGCTCAGTCCTTTCCAAGATACTGTGGCGGTGACGATGATGCCACGCTACCATGGACACTATGATAACATCTCTTCATGCCCTCCCTCACCCAACCCTCACAGCCACCTCAGGAGGTGATGCAGTTATGATAGTTATTAGGTATTATTCACCCATTTTGCAGATGAGGAAATGGAGGCACAAGTTCAATAAGGTCATACAACTGGCAACAGAACAGCAGGAATCAAACTCATGGGGTTCACTTCCAGAATTGCTGAGGATTGCATGCCGGCCAGCTGCTTGTTTCTGGAAATCAAGTTCATTGGAACGAGCTGTGCCCACTCACTTCCTGCCCACGGCTACCGTCCTGTGTCAACAGCAGAATTGAGTAGTTGGAGCAGAGATGATATGGCTCACAAAACTGAAAATAGTTATTGTCTGGCTTCTTACAGAAAAGGCCTGTCGACCCCATCTGGCACGGGAAGAGGCGCCTGTGGCATCTCTCTGACAGGCCACACCCCAGCTTCTGCAGGAGGCCTCTCAAAGCCCAGGCAGGTGCCGAGGCCACCAGGCCGCATTGGGCACAGCTTGCCTCACGGCTCCTGGAGTTCCTCTCTGTGAGCTTAAGGAGAACCATGTCCTTCCTGGCAGGGACAGAATCGTATGGGATACCACAAGCCAAGTACCAAGCAACAGCAAGCACACAGGT
The DNA here is from genome assembly GCF_014108235.1 of Myotis myotis. NCBI lineage: Eukaryota > Metazoa > Chordata > Mammalia > Chiroptera > Vespertilionidae > Myotis > Myotis myotis. The sequence goes on from NW_023416357.1 coordinate 110,636,770, forward strand.
GCCCTGACATCGCCAGGAGTGTCAGGAGCCTCCCATCACCAACCATGCATCCCAGCAGAAGAGGCATCAGCTCCACACTCCACCCCATGGTGGAAACACACTACCATCCCATCCAAGTGCAGACACTTCCCCCTAGCTCACACTTCCCCTAGCTCACAATTCTCCCTAGCTCCCCCTACCCCTAGATCACACTTCCCCTAGCTCACACTTCCCCTAGCTCACAATTCTCCCTAGCTCACACTCCTCCTAGTGCACACTTCCCCCAGATCACACTTCTTCTAGATCACACTTCCCACTAGCTCACACTTCCTCCTAGCTCACACTTCCTCCTAGCTCACACTGATTCTTAGCTCACAATCCACCTAGCTCACACTTCCCCTTAGCTCACAGTTCCTCCTAGTTCACACTTCTCCTAGCTCACAATTCTCCCTAGCTCACACTCCACCTAGATCACACTTCCCCCTAGCTCACACTTCCCCTAGCTCATACTTCCCCCTAGCTCACACTTCCCCTAGCTCATACTTCCCCCTAGCTCACACTTCCCCTAGCTCACAATTCTCTGTAGCTCCCCCTCCCCCTAGCTCACACTTCCCCCTTAGCTCACAATCCCCCTAGATCACACTTCACCTAGCTCACAATTATCCTCAGCTCACACTTCCCCTAGCTCACAATTCTCCCTAGCTCACACTTCCCCTGGCTCACAATTCCCCCTAGCTCACACTCCCCCTAGCTCACACTTCCCCTAGCTCACAATTCTTCCTAGCTCTCCCTCCTCCTAGATCACACTTCCCCTAGCTCACACTTCCCCCTAGCTCACACTTCCCCTAGCTCACACTTCCCACTAGCTCACAATTCTCCCTAGCTCACACTCCTCCTAGTGCACACTTCCCCCTAGATCATACTACTTCTAGATCACACTTCCCACTAGCTCACACTTCCCCTAGCTCACAATTCTCCCTAGCTCACAGTCCTCCTAGCTCACAATCCCCCTAGCTCACACTGCCCCTTAGCTCACAATTCCCCTAGCTCACACTTCCCCCTAGCTCACAATTCTCCCTAGCTCACACTTCCCCTAGCTCACACTTCCCCCTAGCTCACAATTCTCCTTAGCTCACACTTCCTCTTGATCACGCTTACCCTAGCTCACACTTCTCCCTAGCTCACAATTATCCCCAGCTCACACTTCCCCTAGCTCACAATTCTCCCTAGCTCACACTTCCCCTAGCTCACAATTCCCCTAGCTCACACTCCCCCTAGATCACACTTCTTCTAGATCACACTTCCTTCTAGCTCACACTTCCCCTAGCTCACACTTCCCCTAGCTCACAATTCTCCCTAGATCACACTTCCCCCTAGATCACACTTCTTCTAGATCACACTTCCTTCTAGCTCACACTTCCCCTAGCTCACACTTCCCCCAGCTCACACTCCCCCTAGATCACACTTCCCCTAGCTTACACTTTCACTTGCTCACACTCCCCTAGATCACACTTCCCCCTAGCTCACACTTCCCCCAGCTCACACTTCCCCCTAGCTCACACTTCCCCTAGCTCACACTCACTATTTCAGTGCACTGCTATGCCTTCCAGGTGCAAGGAGTCTGACAATCTCCAGCCCAGCTGCTGCCTCCCTGGTGGGGGAGGAGTAGGTGGAGGAGTAGGTGAAGCACTGGTGGGGATGGAAGAGGAGGAAGGGAGGGAGAAGGAGGAGGGGGGAGAAAAAGTAAGAGAATGGGATGGAGCCAAGGCCCAGAACCTCCCCGAGACCGGAGGCCTTCCCCACACCCTCTGGTCCTCCTAAGTGACCAAGTGGCTCCACCTCCACTTTGAACCAAAGGCCTTTTAGAACCTGGAGGTGGAGTCCCAGAATCCCAGGAGCTGGTTGCTTTAATCCTTAGACCTGCACAGGACAAATATACCTGGCCTCTGCCTGCTGGGGCCACTACACCTCCTTGGAACTGCTGGGTAAGAGACAATTGGGAGGGGGCATCAGACTAGTTCCCTGAACAGCTTCCCGGGGCCCCACTCAGGAGCCCAGCCACCCAGTTATAGCCGACACTCCATAGGCACTTGGCCCTCCAACACTCACAGTGGCCAGTGAGGAAGTGCCTGGGGCTCCAAGGAGGTGGAATGACCACCATCCCCACATGGAGGCACAGGGAATTGGAGGACCCACCAGGAGAGCAGCTTCTCTCTCTGCTAGTCCCCTGCCTGTGCCGGGGCAGTCCCAGGAAGTGGCTCCCAGGGTCCTGCCTGTGGTGTGGTAGGAGGCCAGCAAGAGGCCATTAGACCTCATCACACGCAGCCACTCAGGCACCGGCAAGGCTCAAGTGTGCTGGAAGGGGCCTCTGTCCCCCCAGGGAGAGAAGAGCTCTTGCGAGGCCTGCCACTGGCTGGGGCTTCATCATAGCGTCACCTGCGGCAAGGGGGCGCCTGGGATAGCGTGTCTCTATTTTGGTGGCCACATGGACAGCCAAAAATCAGGGGACTTACAGAAGAAAGGAAGGCTAGATACTAGGAAAAATTATTACAAAATTGAACAAGGGTAGGCAATTTACTGCTCACATAATCCTTGCAATGCGGTCAACAATCAAACCATGAAGTGCAGACATGCCAGGCCCCAGGACAAGGAGAACCAGGCAGACGCTGCCTCCGTCTTCATCAGGGCTCCCTGCCTGTCACCTTCCCAGCGTGGCGCTCCTGAGTACACATTTCTAATGTGCGGTCGGGGAGACTGGCTCTGTCTGAATTCCTGGGCAAGCCCAGTGCCCGTGTTAGGGCAAGCAGTTGTGGTCGGAGAGGCAGTGTCCTGTAAGAAGTCTCTGCTAACCCAAAGTGGTGAACACAGAGGCCTCCCACAGGACAGGAAAACGATAGCATGACTGAGTAAGCGGAGCTGCACAGCCTCCCCATCACCTGTAGTCCTGGCTAATAGTCATGTCAACACCTTGAGGTCCACGGCCTCCATGTGACTGCTCCTTGCTCCCCACATGCTGGGATCACTCAGAGGCATTAGCTGGACATTCATGCCAGACATTCCCTTAAAGATGGTCCTTGGGCTAAATCCCGAGGGAGACTCAGTAGGAAAACATGGCAACCGTGAGGCGGAGAGGGTGACTGTGCACTGGCAAAGCCCAAGGCTGTAGTTTGCTGAGCTGCTCTCTGTGCTCAGCTGGTAGGAGGTCCCCGGGGTGCAGTGAGGGCAGCACATGTTAACTGCGGCCGGAGATTGCCTTTGTTACGAGTGTGCTTCTGCCATCCTCCACGTCGAAGGGAGACTCAGGGGGGTAGGTTTAGAACATGATTATCAGGGATTTTGCAAGGTGGCTCATTAACCTAATTCTCCTAATTAGAAACCAAAGAAGCTCTTGTTGAAAATTTTCCACTAAATATTACAGGGCCGTATTCCTGCCTCATTTGGTCCCTCGCTCTGAATTTTAATGTCAAACCTTCCCACTATGGTCTGTGGAGGACTCAGCTTCAGAGGGCCTTCTCTCATTTAACCAGTAGTTATTGAGCTGCTATGTGTTGAGCACTAGTTAGGTTTTTTAAAAATTGATTTTAGAGAGGGAGGAAGGGGGGGGGGAGGGAGAGAGAGAGAGAGAGACAGAGAGACATTGATCGACCAGGGATTGAACCGGCACCCTAAGAATGTGCCCTGACAGAGAATAAAACCCACAACCTTCTGGTGCATGAGACGATGCTCCAAACAACTGAGCCACCCAGACAGGGTATGGGTCAGGTTTTGAAGATACAGAGACAAGAGGGTGTCCCTGACCTCAAGAACCTTATAATTTAATAGGCAAAGGGACCAGACAGATAACTGCAATGCACAGGGTATGTGTGTGTGTGAGAGAGAGAGAGAGAGAGAGAGAGAGAGAGAGAGAGAGCAAATAATTGCAATGCACAGGGAGAGAGAGAGAGAGAGAGAGAGAGAGAGAGAGAGCGCAAATAATTGCAATGCACAGGGTGAGAGAGAGAGAGAGAGAGAGAGAGAGAGAGAGAGAGAGAGAGGATGAGCAAGATGCCTTTGGGAACAGTGAGCAGCTGCTCAGCGTGGCGGAGGGGTGAAGGTGAGGAAGGAGGCTCAGGGTGGGGTGAGGAGTCGGCACTCCAGGAGCTATTGAAGGGTTGGTGGGGGGACAGCATGTTCAATATCTAAAAACATGAAGGACAATGTGAGGTCCTGGGCCTGCAGGTGGTTCAGTAATCTGCTCTTGTCTGAAGCTGCGCCCAGAGTGCACTGGCTCTAGGGCCTCCAGGAGGAGCAGAGTTAGCCAGTGCCTGGTCCACCCGACAGGAACTAACCACCAATCTTGTTTCTGAACTCAGAGTCTGCACCTGAGATGGACTAAAGCCCACCATGTCATCTAGCCCCTAAAATCCCAACAGCTAGCCAGCTCTCCATCCAGGCAGCAAAGAATTCAGTTGGGCCCTAACCAGTTTGGCTCAGTGGATAGACCGTCGGCCTGCGGACTCAAGGGTCCCAGGTTTGATTCTGGTCAAGGGCATGTACCTTGGTTGCGGGCACATCCCCAGTAGGGAGTGTGCAGGAGGCAACTGATCGATGTTTCTCTCTCATTGATGTTTCTAACTCTCTATCCCTCTCCCTTCCTCTCTGTAAAAAATCAACAAAATATATTTAAAAGAGAGAAAGAAAGAAAGAAAGAAAGAAAGAAAGAAAGAAAGAATTCAGTTGGTCTCAAGCCGGAATCCTCTCTGTCAATTCACTCCATAATCTTCCTCGGTAAACTGGGGAGAAGATTAGAAATGTCTCCTTGTCTGACTTGAAGAGATACTACCTCACAACCTTGGGTGTTTTTTCAGCTCCTCCTCAGGGGGAGTTTCAGGAGAAAGGTGTGGGCAGAGATCTAGGCGCCCGGCCTCGAGGGAGGGAAGCTCACTCTCATTAGTACTCAGGTAGGCAGATGTGGGTGGGCAGTGGTATATGAAGGATGATTTAAACCTAAGAAGATGCACAGGAAGAAACACTGGACCAGAATTGTAAAAAGTGGTGTTAACTACAAAAAATTGATTGAGGTGTACCGCATGCCACCACTGAAGTACCACTACATCACAGCCCACAGCAAACAGCCCTACATGTGTTACAAACATGCATTAGAAACATTTTCAAAACATGAGAGTGGGCATCTGAGGGGGCAGAGGTTGGGAAGGGGCCTGAGGATGCACAGGGTGGGTGACACATAAAATGAGAGGCTTCTCTAAGCCAAGGATTAGGTGCTATGATCTCGAAAGTGTGAGAGACTCAGCTCCCGGGTCTGAGCTTACGGAGGAAAAATGGAAGGAAGAAAGGGGACGGGGAGAAAGGCGGGAAGGGAGGAGGAAACACGGCAAAGTGTCAGCCACAGGCGTGCTTCGGCCAGGGAGCATCTGCTCATCGGAAGAGAACACTGCAGGCAGCTCAGGCTGGGCGAGCTGCCATCTCGGTGCTCTATGTCTCGCCCCTTGTGGGAGCAGCGAGCTGCCTGGACTGGCCTAGCCTGCCCTCCTTTGCAGACCTGCTCTTCGCTGGGTCCCTCACAGAGGCCGCGCAACCTCATGCTGGTACCCTTCACAGGGCCCACCTGCCTCTGCAGCAGCGTGACCCTCCCTTCCCCGCGGGGCCTGGGACGGCACCCTAACTGTGGGAACTACAGATGCAAGGCCGAGCATGAGCCAGCGTGCACCCCTGGCTTAAAGAGCGCCGGTGAGCGTGAAAAAGAGGGGGTGGGTGAAAGGAAACAAACACGGGGCTGGAGGTAAAAAGACGGAGGGAGGAGAAGACCAGTGCATCTTGTACAGACCGCCCCTGGGTTAGGGCTGGGGCAGGTACTTTCTAATTATCTGTGGGAGCCCCTTTCCCTAAGGTGGCAGAAGTTAGGGACAGACTGCTCTGGCTCAGGCAAAACTGGGTGTGACTCCTGCCCTCCCCTCTGGCTATGAGCTCGACCCTCGAAGAAACTCCACTCTGTCTGAAACGTGAGGTGCTGGTTTTCTCACAGCCCCTGCAGCTTTAAGTGAGACAAAATAAGCCAAGTGCCAGCAACGTCTCACAGTGACCGCTCAAGAAAGGCTTTATCATTATCATCATTATTATTAGTAGCAGTAGTAGTATACATAATTTTATAATAAATTCTTTTTACAAATATTTTTAAATTGCTTTCAGAGAGGAAGGGAGAGGGAAAGAGAAAGATCAGTGATGAGGGAAATTCATTGATCGGCGCCTCCTGCACGCCCCCCACTGGTTATGGAGTCTGCAACCCCGGCCTGTGCCCTGACCAGAATCCACGGAGACCTCCTGGCTCATAGGTCCGCCCTCACCCCTGCTGGCCCAGCAATAATAAAAAATTCTTAAACCAACCAACCAACCAACAAAAACCATCTTCGCAGACATGTCAGTCGCCATCAGTGCACTCTGCTGCTCCTGCTTTCTCCTACCCGCCCTCTTTGTAAGCAGGGCGTGTGCGCTGGAGATGGCTTCTGGGAGTCACCACTGAGCACTGCGTGTCCCGCCCCCCAATCAATAACTAAGCCGGCTCCCCCTCCTGGCCTCCTCGCCTACTCACCTAATTGGTCATTAGGAGGCATGCTCAGGGCCCTGGGCTTGTGTGCTAATTGCCTGCGCACCCTCTTAACCAGGAGCTCCCTAGATCCCTGCGCAGAGGCAGACCCGAGCTCCCCCCTGCACCGCAGTGCAAGCTGGGAGCCCTCCGAGGAGAGGTCGGCAAGTGTAGCATCTGACCAATTAATTAGGAGCCGGTGAGAGGTCTGACTCTGAGCCTTGTTAATCACTTAATTAATTCCCCACCCACCCCATCCACATCCTCACCCCAGCTGTGTGCAGCCTGCAAGGCACCCTGTGGCTGGGGTGGGACCGCGCCCTGCTCCGCCCTGGGCAGGGAACTCCTGTCGCCGCATTTCTGAGGCTGAGCCCACTGGCGGGGAAGGGTCCCCTGAGAGCCTGGGGTGGGGGTGGGGGGGTAGACTAATCTCAAAGGTGGTGTGAGGATGAAGGGAATCAGAAGGTGAAATGAGCTTCGAGGGGAGACCTCACCTGGCTCGGGAGCAAAGCCTGCGGAGCCACTGCCCCCAGGACAGGGCGCCCACAGCGCGACCCCTGCCGCCCACGTGGCGCTGCTCTGCTGGACCTCACAGTCGGCTCCGGAGTGCGGAGCGCCCTGTGACAGCCACCATTCAGCGAGACGGTGGTGCACCTCGGACAAGGCCCCTGAGCAAATAGTGGGTGGGGGTGCCACAGAGAGGAGGCTCGCCCCCCGCCCGCACCTCCCCCTTTTGCTGCCTGAAGCAGGTGCAATGCCTGGAAGGAGCCAACGTGAAGGAAAAGCCAACCTGGAAGGAAGGCTGAGCAGACAGCCCAAGGCGCGGGTCTGTAAAGGCTGAACCGCCTCTGTGGTGGTGAGACCCTGCTTGGTGCAATGTGGAGCAGCGTTACCTGGATGTGGAACACTCCCCACTGACACATGAGTACAGCACAGTCATAACAGCAAAAAGCAATAAGATAGAATGAGCACATGCTATCACATAGGATTCCTGGGAGAACCACACAAAACAGAGTAGTTAAAACTCCAAGTGCCGTGACAGGCATATGCAAACACTCATGAATCTTGGGTTTCGTTAGAACTTAGGCTGGGAGAGTTCTAAGACCCACCGAGAGGCTGGAGGAGAAACCAGCCGGGTTTGGAAGCACAGAAGTGATGCCTCCAATCCCGTGCAGAGCCTGCCCCGTTAGTTAGCAAGAGCCCGCACCTGCCTCGCACAAGCGGCCGGACTCCAGGCAGCAACTTCACCTCTTAGACCTCAGCTTCCTCTTGTGCAAAAGGGCAAATCATGAAGATTAAATAAGACATACCCAATGTAAGGGCTTCATACCTGTGCTTAACCCCGTGTGGAGATGGGCAGGCGTCTTGAAGGCGAGAATCTCACAGAGCTTCAACACAGGTTGAAGACAACATGCAATCTTTCAGGTGTTTTCAGCAGGTCCCACGAAAAGCGAGAGGAGGCCCTGAGCACACTCCTTGCTGGATGAAGTATCTCAGAGAGGCAGTAAGTGAAGGGATCCTCATGTCAGCGGGATAAACATACTGCAGATCCGCTGGCACTTACTGCTTATATGATAGCCCCCAGGACTAACCACCAAAAGTAATTCAGTTTAATGGTGCCAATGAACCCAATATGTTTGCTTGCAGTGTCTATGCCTAATTCTTTCCTTTAGTTGTTGCTGTTGTGGTGGTGCAAACAAGTCCTATTTATATTAAAACTAGTGGCCCGGTGCACAAAGTTTGTGCACATTAAAAGGGGATTAATTAGAGGAAATATTTTAATACTAGAGGCCCGGTGTGCAAAAATTTGTGCACTCAGGGTGGGGGGGATTCCGTCAGCCCGGCCTGTGCCCTCCCGCAGTCTGGGACCCCTCGGGGGATGACCATCCGCTGGCTTAGGCCTGCTCCCCGGGGGATTGGGCGTAAGATGGCGATCAGACATCCTTCTGGCAGCCCAGCAGCCCTTGGGGGATGTCCACTTGCCAGTGGGGAGGAGATCTAAGCTGCAGTCAGACATCCTTAGTGCTGCTGAGGAGGCAGGAGAGGCTCTCACCACCACCGCTGTACTGGCAGCCATCAGCCTGGCTTGTGGCTGAGCAGAGCTCCCCCATGTGGGAGAGCACTGACCACCAGAGGGCAGCTCCTGCATTGAGTGTCTGCCCACTGGTGGTCAGTGTGTGTCATAGTGACCAGTCATTCCCAGTCTTTCTGCTGTTAGGGTCAGTTTGCATATTACCCTTTTACTATATAGGATAGAGGCCTGGTGCTTGGGTGGGGGCCGGCTGGTTTGCCCTGAAGGGTGTCCTGGATCAGGGTGGGTGTCCCGCTTGGGTGCCTGGCCAGCCTGGGTGAGCTGCTGATGGCTATTTGCAGCTGGTCACACTCCCTTCAGGGTGGCGGTCCCCACTGGGGTGCCTGGCCAGCCTGGATGAGAGGCTGATGGCTGTTTTCAGGCTGGCCACATCCCCTTTAGGGTGGGGGTTTACATTGGGTTGCCTGGCCAGTCTGGGTGAGGGGCTAAGGGCCTTTTTCAGGCTGGTGGGCGACTGAAGCTCCCAGCCTCTCCTTTTTTTCTTTTTTTTTTTTCCTTTTCCTGGGATTTATTTACCTTCTATAATTGAAACACTGGCGCTCCCAGCTCCGCGGCCACAGCTGGCTGAAAGAAGGTATCTGGGGTTTGTTTAGCTTCTATAATTGAAACATTGTTGCTTCCTGAGCTCAGAGCTGGGCTGTGGCCGACGGGGAGCTTTGGCTTCCTCCTTCACTGGCACAAGCAAGCCTCCTGTTTGCTTCAGCTACGTGGCTGCCAGCCGCCATCTTTGTTGGCAGTTAATTTGCATATCGCCTTGATTAGCCAATGGGAAGCATAGTGGAGGTACAGTTAATTATTCTTTTTGTCTTTTATAAGATAGGATTGCTATTTGCCCTTTTCTATAATAGAAGTGTCAGAGATGAAAGAAAATTAGTAAAATGTATATAAAAATCTTCCTCCTGTCATAATCTGGGGTGCACCACAGGATGCAGAGTCAAATCCCTGCCCACCCACATGTGCCTCAAAATCGCATGAGACCCAGACCCGGCTGGCTGCCCCCCCCCCCCCAAATTGGGCTAGATCCAGACCCAGCTGGTCCTACCCTTGTCAAGACTCGCCGGTTGGGGGGCACAGCCTCAGGTCCCCTGGGCCAGCACCAGGGTGGGGGGTGCACCTTGAAGTCCCCCATCAAGCCCTGCTGGGTGGGGGATGTGGCCTGAGATCCCCTGTCAAGCCCCACCAGGCAGGGGGTGTGGCCTGAGGTCACCCGTCAAGCCCTGCTGGGCAGGAGGCACGGCCTCAGGTCCCCCAGCCTGGTGCCAGGACGGGATGCAGCCTCAGGTCCCTCATCAAGCCCCACCAGGAGAGGGGCGCAGCCTCAGGTCCCCTGGGGGCATGGCCTGTTATCCCCCAGCCTGGTGCCAGGGTTGGGGGAGCAGCCTGAGGTCCCCCGGCCAAGCACCAGGGTGGGGGTCACACCTTGAGGTCTCCTGTCAAGCCCCACAGGGGCAGGAGGTGTGCAGCCTCAGGTCCCTGCTGATTGCTCGATAAGGCTTGTTACAGGAACTTGGCCTCCACTGTGGATGCAGCCATCTTGCGTTATGGAAACCCCGCCTCTGCTGTGGGCGCAGCCATCTTGTGTTATGGAAATTCCCCTTCCCCCCGCCTCCACTGTGGATGCCACCATTGTTGTGGCAGAGTGATGGCCAATTTGCATATTCCCCCTTTATTATATAGGAAGGGTATAATTTTAAGATGCATCAGAGGAAGTTGCACTTGTATTGAGTTGCATTGATTTATTAATTAAATGCCACTCCAGATGGGCTCCCCGAGGGCCTTGTGGGAAAGTCTCAGCTTGTCCAAATGGCAAAGGCCTCACAGCGTGGGGCAACCAGCCTGCCAGCAGCCGGGCAGGGAGTGAAGAGGCCCAGCCCAGTGCGCTCCCTGTCTTCCCTCAAGGCAAAGCCAGTGCAGTGGGGGGTGGGTAGAGCCCACATGTGGAAGTGGGGAGACTGGGGTTGGGGTTGACTCTGCTCGCCTGGACAGACACTCCTGGGAGATTGAACCATTGTCTCTGTGCCAGCGCTGCCCCCATATCTGATCTTCCCATGGGACCCTCGTCCCTTCCACTGGGAGGAAAGATATATTTCCACACCCTTGACTGGGGTTCAGACCTGTGGCTTGCTTTGGCTCATAGAATGTGGTGGAAGTGACCAAGTACCGGCTACAGGCCTAGGATTAAGAGACCTTGTTTCATTTATTTTCTATTTATTTTTTTCCTTTTTATTACATGTACTAGAGGCATGGTGCATGAAATTCGTGCACGGGAAGGGGTGTCCCCTCAGCCCAACCTACACCCTCTCCAATCCAGGACCCCTTGGGGCATGTCTGACTGCTGGTTTGGGCCCAATCCCGGTCTAAACTGGCAGACAGATATCCCTCTCACAATCCTGGACCACTGGCTTCTAATTGCTCACCTGCCTGCCTGGTTGCCCCTAACTGCCCCCTCCACTGGCCTGATTGCCCCTCACTGCCTCTGCGTGCTGGCCTGATCGCCCCTAACTGCCCCCCTGCCAACCTGGTCACCCCAATTGCTGCCCCTGCTGGCCTGGTAGCCCCCAACTGCCCCCCTCTGCTGACCTGGTTGCCCCTAACTACCCCCCTGCTGGCCTGGTTGCCCCCAACTGCCCCCCCTGCTGGCCTGGTCATCCCTCACGCCCCCCCCCCCGCACTGGCCTGGTCACCCCATTCAGACTGCTGTTCAGTCGTTTGGTCATCCCTCCCTACCCCCCTGCTGACCTGGTTGTAGGCAGCCATCTTGTGAGGGCATGAGGATTAATTTACATATTACCTCTTTATTATATAAGATTGGGGTGATACTAGTTAATAAAATCATACAATTTTCAGGTGCACATTCCAAAACACATCATCTATACACTATTGTGTGTTCACCACCCAAGTCAAATAGCCATCCATCACCACTTACCCTGCCTATACCCTCCCCCACCCCTCGCCCCTTCCCCAAGAAATCCCCACGCCATTGTTTGTGTCTACATGATTTTCTCTGTCTTTTTCTTTTTCTTCAATCCCTCCACCTCCCAGTCCCCTACCCCACCCCCCTCAACAGCTGTCAGCCTGCTTTCTTATGAGTGTGTTTCTGTTTCGCTTACCAGTTCGTTAGATTCCATATATGAGTGCAATCATGTGATACTTATCTTTCTCTGACTATCTTATTTAACTTAGCATAATGCTCTCCACACCCCTCCATGTTGCCTCAAAGGGTAAGAGATCCTTCTTTTTCACTGCTGCATTGTATTCCATAGTGTAAATGTACCACAGCTTTTTTATCCACTCATCTACTGATGGGTATGTGGGCTGTTTCCAGATCTTGGCTGTTGTAAATAATGTTGCTAAGAACATAGGGGAGCATGTATTCTTTGAAGTTAGTGTTTTGGGTTTCTTTGGATATATTCCAGAAGTGGGAATTTTAAATTTTTTTAAAATTTTTGAGGCAATGTTTCCTGTTACCATGTGGCCAGGCCTGGGCTGGCAGGTGGAGAAGGAGCAATGCACAGAGCAGAGCAGTGGAGCCCAGTCAAGGTCAACTGCAAGAGCTAAGTGGGTGCTGGTCATTGTTGTTAATTCAATGCCACAGGATGTTGACTTTTTAAAAAATATATCTTTATTGATTTCAGAGAGGAAGGGAGAGGGAGAGAGAGAGAGAAACATCAATGATGAGAGAGAATCATGGATTGGCTGCCTCCTGCATGCCCCCTAATGGGGATTGAGCCGGTAACCCGGGCATGTGCCCCTGACTGGAATCAAACCCAGGACCTTTTAGTCTGCAGGCCAACGCTCTGTCCACTGAGCCAAGCTGGCTAGGGCAGGAAGTTGACTTTTTTAAAAATGGGGAATAGGCCTTTGGTATAACAACAAAAGCAGTGAATACTTTGAGAATGTTGTGACAACATGCAGTTATTTGGGGAACAGTTTCCCTGCTTTCAATGGATTTGAAAACGGATCCAAGGAAAAATGGAATCGCCAGGACTGCCTGGGCTCAGTCCCACGCTGACAACATCGGGGCATTCTTGGCTCTTCTCCCTGTACCCCCACCTTCTCTTTCCACTCCACTTCAGTGACACCATGTTAGTGGCTTCAGATCAGCTGTGACAGGAATATTTAGACCTTCTAAATCAGCAAACATGACAAACCAGGGCGTATTTTTTCCTAGAGGGCTGCTGACCCGTGCACCAGTGCCTCCCACACCACTGGTCAGCTCATTTCACTGTTCCCACCCTGCAGGCTCTCCTGGAAGCAGCCCTCTTTTCATCTTGCTGGGGGGGTGGGGGCAGCTTGAAGCCGCAAAGGGATGCCAGTCACATCCCAGCTCTGCCACCCGGCAGCGGCGTGGCCCCGTGAGTTTCTTAAACTTTCTAAGCTCACTCTCCACATCCATAAAATGGAAATAATAAATCAGTAACTTACTCTCAGGGTTAGAGTGGGATGCAATGAAATTGTTCAGGCACAGCGCTGGGCGCTGTTGGGGACACCTCCAAAGCAGAAGTGACGGTATCATCACTCGGTTCGCGGTCCCGTCATCGTTGCCTGAGTTACTTGCAACACCATCCAGGTGGCCCCCTCTTGCTGGTCCTGCCCGTTCACTCCATCCTCCACAGCAGAGAAAATGTGCAGACACACAAACATGTGGTGTCCCTCCTTTGATCAAAGCCTCCAGGTACTCCCTTTGCCTTCAGGAGACAGTCCTCTCACAAGTGGGAACGGGACGCTTGCAGAGGGTATTATGGTAAGTGAAATAAATCAGTGAGAAAGACAAATAGCACATGATTTCACTTACATGTGGAATCTAAAGAACAATATAAACAAGCAAACAAAAATTAAATGAACCCATAGATACAGAGAACAGGCTACAAGAGGGGAAGGGTATTGGGGGACTGTGTGAAAAGATTGAGAAGTACAGATTGGCAGTTACAAAACAGTCACGGGGATGTAAAATAGACCACAAGGAATACTATATAATAAAAGGGTAATATGCAAATTGACCCTAACAGCAGAACGACCAGTCGCTATTACACACACTGACCACCAGGGGGCAGATGCTCAACACAGGAGCTGCCCCCTGGTGGCCAGTGTGCTCCCACAGGGAGAGCGCTGCTCAGCCGGAAGCCGGCTCACTGCTGGCCAGCACAGTGGCGGTGGTGGGAGCCTCTCCCTCCTCCGTGGCAGCACTAAGGCTGTCCAACTAACGGCTTAGGCCCAAGCCCTAACCTGTTAGTTGGACATCCCCTGAGGGCTCCTGGGCTGCCAGAGGGATGTCTGATTGACAACTTAGGCCAGCTCTACTGGGAAGCAGGCCTAAGCCATCAGTCAGACATCCCCTGAGGGATCCCAGACTGTGAGAGGGCGCAGGCCAGGCTGAGGAACCCCCAGCCCCAAGTGCACAAATTTTCATGCACCAGGCCTCTAACATAGTCAATTATATTGTGATAGCTGTGTATGGTGTCAGGTGGGTACTGGAAATATTAGGGGAAATATTTTGTAAAATATATGATTGTCTAACCCAGCTGTGGGCAAACTACGGCCTGCGGGCCGGATCCGGCCCATTCGGCTGTTCTATCCGGCCCACGGAGCCAAAAGAGTGGAGGGTTCTCTTGCTCTCCCCTCCGCTCCTTCACCAGCAGCAGTGTTAACATGGCAACGTTGGGAAACACGGCTGCAGCTCCTTCTTCTGAGTCCAGTTTAAGAACCCATTGTGGCCCTCGAGTCAAAAAGTTTGCCCACCCCTGGTCTAACCTCTATGCTGTATACAAGGAACTAATCTATATATATAAAAGCCTAATATGCAAATAGACTGAACAGCAGAACAACCAAAAAACTGGTCACTATGATGTACGCTGATGACCAGGGAACACGCACAGAACATGGCAGGCGTCGGCAGCAGCGGGATGGTGGAGCGGGTGAGTGGGGGTGCCAGACCAAGGCAGGGTGCCGGTCACTGTCATTGGGGCGAGTATCTGGTGGTTACTGAAAATTCTTTGCTCCCAAGTGCCACGGTCCCACCAGGCACTCACACCTCCTGCCAGCACTGGCCCCACTCGCACCCACTGCCAGGACCATCAGCGCATGGGGCAGGAGTGGGGCTGCCAGCAGACATGGGACCTGGGGTCATGGTGGAAGGGGCTGGGTTGGGGTGCGGAGGATGGGCCAAGACCCACCCCTGTGTCCACCACAGCTTCGCAGCCCATAGTTCCTTTCAAGGTGCACTAATTCATGCACTGGGTCCCTAGTACAAAATAATATTGGTTGTCAACTGTAATTGAAAAAATAATAAAAAAAGAAAGCTCACATTATAAATACAATATCATACTTGCAAAGCCAACATTGTTTGTGAGTGTGTGGGGGGGGGGAGTGACAAAAATTTCAGTAACAATCTTTTTTTCATGTAGATTTATTTATTTTGTCATTGCAAGCTATAAAACAAAGACATCGCTGAGCAAACCCTTAGCAGATAAGACCCAAACCATTGAGCAGAGCCCCTGGAGTGTGGCTCCCGAGCTTAGCTGCCGTGAGTCCCTGGGGAGCACTGGGATGCTGGTGTCCAGACTGCACCAGGGATTCTGATCTAGTTTGTCTGGAGTATGGGCTGCTAGTCGGCAATTTTTCAAACAGTGGTTCTCATTTTGTCCATGGGCATCATTGGGAAATTTTTTTAAAAATCCTAAAAAGCAAGCCAGGCCAATTACATTGGAATTCATGGGGGTGGAACTCAAACATCAGTATATTTTTCAGGTCCCATGAGCACCAACATTAGTAGCAACCAAAGGGAACATAAAGAACATGTCACTTTTGTAACATATGAGATGGTTTTTGTTCTTATATCCATGCTTCTGATTCCCAATTGTGTTCCATTATATGTAACAGAGGCCTGACTTAGGCAAGCCATGTAACTTAAAAACTTGTGTGGTGCAAGAAGTGGCCTGGACCGGAGCTGATTTTTCACGGCTCACACATGTGATACCACAAGCCACCGGTGTTGTCATTTGCCAAGTTAAGGATCTGCATTGGGGGTGAGAGGGTATGGGGGGGGGGGGGAAGGACACATATGTAACACCTTAATCAATAAAGAAAAAAAGAACTAATATTTAATATGGGCTTAGTTTGTGCCAGAACTGTTCTAAGCAGTTAACATAGCTAGGACTATTTAATCTTAATAAAACCCTGCGCTATCATTGTATCAAGTTTACAGCTGAGGAAACCTAGACAGAGATTCAGTGACGGCCTAAGATCCTCTGGCTACCAAGTGGTTGAGCAGGGCTGAAGGAAAGTAGCCTGGCTCCGGTTTAGTACCCTCAGCCTCCACATTGCAGGAAGGCTGGCTGGGAGCTAACAGGAACACTGAGTACACCTGCCTATACTGCCACCATAGCGGGAGCCCCCCTGCGCGCTCATTAGAGACCGTGTCTGGCGGCCTCTGGGCAGGTGGCCTTTCAGAGAAGGTCCACGGGGTTCCCTCTTTCATCTCCTGGCACCAATGATCTAATGAAGGTTAAAGACGCCCCAGCAGGAGGGGAAGTGAGAGATGGCAATTCCCGATCTCGTGCCTCAATGTCTCTGCTCAAGAGCAAGGTTCTCTCTTCACCTCCTTCTCTAGCTAACTGCAACATCACCTTTGAGGCAATTCAAGGTGAGTATCCCCTCTGAGAATTTCCCCTGATCCTCTCCTTCCCACTCCCAGGTTATCCTGCTTTGTCAAAACAAGTGTGAAGAAACAGGTTTCAGATTAAATAAATTCTCAGTTTAGATTGGAGGAAAGGGCTGCATTGTTTCGTACCTTGATGAACTAATTTGGTTGTTGAAAGATGGTCCTCAGAGTCTGGAAGGATTGGGATATCCATGAAAAACTAAATGTCTCTGTAAAAATGCAGGAGGAATTTTGAAGCTGCTGGGAAGAACGAGTGGCTGGGACGAAGGGGATTCTTGGAGGTGAAGGATAATATCATGGCTGCAGAACAGGAAACTTGAAGAATGAGGTTGGCCAATGAGAAGTGCCCTAATACTCTGGTAGGTCTGGCAGAGGGACCTTACAACAAGACTGTCCTCTTAAGCTATTGACTGTGCTATAATTTAACACCTCTCACCCTTCCCCCAAATATTAACTGAATATTGACTTTACCCAGCTCCGTTGATTGACTGGCATTTTGCAGAGGGAAAGGAAGGTAGCTTTGTGGCTTATTTGGGCAGATGCAAAGAAAAAGACACAGCCACAGAGCAAGAGACAGATGCACACCTACAGTAACAGAAATTAGAGTTGGAGATATGAACATAGCCCTACAATTAACATCTCAGGGAAGCCTAATCCAGCAGCATCAGTGCAGTTATAGAAATGAGCCAAGGCTATTTAATTCACAAAAGCAAGGCAACCTCAGCTACCATTTCAGTGACACAAGATTTCTCTTAGTGACAGCTTCTCACAGGCACTCACCTCTCCTTTGCAAGACTCCAACACCATACAAGCACCTTCAACAAGTGATTTAAAAAGTAATCTTTCTGCCAAACTGGACCATTTTAATCTCCACAAATGTTTCAAAGTTTTATTCTCCTACAGATTTTTATATGTGATTTTCCTGAACCATGCTTGCCTGTCACTGTTGCCTTTTTAAATTTCTACTATTCTTTTGGATCTCAACCTTAGCTGTCACTTCCTCTGCTGTATTAGTGAGGATGCTTTAGACCACCAGAAAAAGAAAAACAAAATTCAACTCAAAATGGCTTAAACCACAAGGCACTGGATCGGACACCTCTTCTGGGCCACTCTGATGCCACAGTGCAATGGGCTCTTCATGCCAGTGCTGGCGAGGCTAACTGGTGCCGAGTGCATGAAGCGCTAGGGAGGCAACTGCAAAGGAGGGCGGAGGAATTAACTCGGATGTCTTTGGGCACTTCCATGCCCCATGATAATAGAAAATTGGCAGTTCCAGGAATCACGGACAGAAATGGCAAGGCCACAGGGCTAGGAGCAATCCAGTGTGGTGGTGGAGGTGTGTTGATGGGTGTAATTGTGAGCTCACAACCGGCTGCAACGGCAGAGATAAGAGGTTCACAAACCCTCTTGCCTTGAATCTTTGTAGGCAGTTTCGCTGGCTACTACCTTAAAGGGCCCTCTGATTAATCAGACTGATGCCTTTTCACTCGGGGAGGTAAGGGCACCTTGTTTTCAAAAGTGGAGGTCAAGAGGGGGTCTCACTGATTGAAGGGATGGACTATATATGAGCCACTGTATCACCTGATTGTATGTATCATCACCGAGTGTCCGTCTGAATTAGGTGCAATCTGACTGAACTCAAACTCCCTGCACCGGGAGTGTGTCACTGCTCATCTCTTCTCCAAGGTTTCCCTGCTCGTGCCAAGTTGTTGGACATTGTGGGGTCCAAGCTGGTAGCCATGCATTCAAAACCCAGAAGTTTGAGGAAATTTACCCACCATAAGCAAACCTCTCACCCTTGGGAGGTGGGAGGTGGTGGGCACATTACCTCTTGCTCTGCCCACATGCACTGTCCTGTGGTGCTGTGTACACAGCTTCTTAGAGCACAGTCACGCTTAGTGGAAGCCGCTGGATCACGCTTTCTCACATCGGCTCTTCCTCCTTCCCCTCTCACTCCGTCCCTCACAGTGTCTCTGATACTGCCTGCTCTAACCAGGGGCATATTAGCCCTCTGCCCGGATCTGCGCCCCCGCCCCTAGCCCCCAGCAAACCAAAGACAATCATACATAACAAAAACTAAGAAGGTAGAAATTTCCAGAGTTCTGATAGACATGTGCTCTTTTTACCTTTCCAGTATTCAATTTTTAATGTGTTGGGTTTTGTCTTCACACCTATCTTTTCATGGCTTAATAGGGCTGCAGGAACTCCAAGTTCCAGAACCTCAAACAAAAATGTTCCAGTTCTAAAAGAGAGTGACAAGGGCATATCCCTCCTTTTCCAAGATTGGAGTTAAGTCTCCTAAAAGCTCCCCAGACTTCTGGGAGAGAGCTCCTCACATCTCATTGGCCAAACCTCATCCCACTCCCACTTCATCCTGGCATGAGAAATTGAATTTCTTAGTCCATTCATGATTCATCCCTTGGGACTGGAGAGGACCAAGAAGTGAGAAATTAATAACTGCTAGCACAGTTTATAACTATGTCAGACACATAATTGGCTAACCCAGGAGTTTTTTTCAATACTTCTTATTTATTTATTCATTTTTAAATTAAATTTTATTTTATCCATCAACATTTATCCCCTCTATGTCCTCTTCCACCTCATTTTCAATACTTCTTCCCCTTTGCCCATCTCCTACTATAAGGCTAAACAAGCAAGATATTCACTTTTCAGCTTCCCTTGCAGCTAGAAAGCCATGGGATCTATTTCTAGACACTTGTATATAAGGGCAAGTCTTCTGAGGGCGGTTTCTAGGTTCTCCTTGGTAAAGCAGAATGACATGAAAATAGCTCTCTCTCCCTTCGTAGTCACCTCTCTAATTCGTGGTTTTAGACTTAACCATGAGGACATGATTCCTGGAGCTTTGCTGCCATTTGGCAAACATGGGGCGAGGAGCCAGGTGTGAAAGACCAGCAAGCTGATGGGGGTGAAGTAGAATGATGAAAATAACCCATCTCCTTAATCACATCTCGGACCACTGACGTATCTGGGTCGTTGTTTTCTAGATTTTTTTTTTAGTTATATCAGATAATTGTCTTTTTTATTTAGCCATTATTATTTAAGTATTATCATTAAATATTATGCAGCTAAAAGCCATTCTAATGGATAAAGCAACCAACAGTGTTGGTTTCCAGAAAGTATTGCTATTCATTTCCCCGACACCCAAGGCTTGCTGCCACCACGGCCATCACTGCGCTATGCTTTCCTGGTTCAGGTGACCGGGTCCCTGAAGTAGTCCAGGTGGACAAGCGGAGCCAGCCTCAGCCCTGCAGACCACAGCACGGATTCCTGGGCAGACGGTGGGCCAGGCTAAGTGAGCCTAAGGTCTCTCACAGCTTTGGGTTCTATGACCCCAAATTTTTCATATAAATGTCCCTTTCCTATGTATAAAGGTCTTTTTACTCCCATTGCATCATAGCGAATTGCCAGTTTATATTTCAAAATGTGGAAAAGCAACATACAAATGCAACTTGTGTAAATATTCCTATTGTGTGTGGGGAAGTTCCTCTTTGCAGATAATTCAGAGGTTGTTTGCTATTCCAAACAGGCCCATCTCCATTCTCCCTCAGCAACATGGAGAGTGGATCTGAAAACATTTTTGAAATGATATTAATAAATCATTTCCTGTGGGTATGGCTAATCAGCCATTTGTTGGCTAAATTTTCTGTGTGCAACAAAGGCACATGGACAAATCCTAGCCACTATGTTCTGCATGGAAGCTTAGAACCCAAACCTCTTCACATAGCGTGGCATTTGCAGAATCCTTAATAGTCTACAGGTAACAGGGAAACTGTCCTTGCAAGACAATAGAACATGGAAGATTTTTAAAATTGGCCAAATTTCTATCTGCCACCAGAAACCTTTTATAAGTAGCAATGACCCTTTGAATTTATAACACCTTTTTGTTTAGAAAATGTTTCCAATATTTTGTCTCACTTCATTGAATGATTTCTTGGTGGTTGAAGAGAAGACAATGAAATTGGTTCTTCTCCATTTTTCTTCCAGGAACGTGGTGAGTCACTTAGAGGTATTATCTAATTCAGGGGTGGGGACCTTGTCTCTGCCAAGGCCATTTGGATATTTATAACATCATTTGCAGGCCATGCAAAAGTATCAACTTAAAATTAGCCTGCTGTATTAGTCAAACCTGTAATTACTCACCCCTAACGCTTTGGCAGGGCCAGACCAAATGATTTCATGGGCCTTCTATGGCCTGTGGGCTGGAGGTTCCCCACCCCTTTAATTATTTAAAATAATTAAATAATTATTTTATTTAAAAATATTTTTTTAAATTGCATAAGTAATACACACTCATAGAGCTTTCCAACAATGCATGACATGACAATTAAAAAGTGGAAGTTCCTCTTCACTCCCCCACACATGGGCCCCTGGAGGTCACGTGTGTGTCCCTTGGTGTGTCATCCAGATTCTCTCTGTGTGTTTTCATAAATACACACGTTGTTACATAAATATATAAGCAGACATACGTCATCTACTCAAGAACGCATGTTTTAAGTTAAAACCTCTGCCCTGAGGACGCCCCTGACAAGAGGCCACGCCCCGGGACAGCGTCCGCCCTTCCCAGCGGCACCTACAGGCTGTGCCCAGGAGGGAAGCAGCATTTGCATAAGAAAGCACAGTGGGCTGTGTGTACCAGGCCTATGGATGCTGGCTGAGTGGGTCTGTGGACAGCTCTCAGGACACAGCGCCTGCCTCGTTCCTGTGAAAGCCATGTCCCTGATAGGCAGCTCTCCGGATTAGCTCCAAACCTCCTGGTGGAAAGCAGTGCTGCGTGACCATCCTGCCCTAAGTCATGGGCCCCGGTGTAGATGTGCTTCAAGGAGAGATTCCCACACAGTTCTCCTCGTTCCCCCGTGCCATTCAGACTCACGTGTTCAAACCCGGCTCCGGGGCTGCCACGTTGAGCAAGTCAAAGGGGCTCAAACTGTCATCTGGGTCAGGAGCGAGCAAATGTTCTGAGTAAAGAGCCACGTGGCCAAGGCCCTGGGCGTGTGGGCCGTCCTGCTTGCATGGGAACTGCTCGACCCGCAGGCATGAAAGCAGCCGCTGACGCTGACGGTGTGTAACAAGTGAAAGCGCCGTTCTGTGTTCCGGGGAGCCTTCCCTCACAGAGACAGGCGGCTGGGTGTGGCCTCGGGGTGCAGCTCTCTGGCCCCCGTCTAAGTGGGTGGTCCTCCCTGGAGGAGTGCAGCGCATAGCTGTGTGGCCCCTTACCCTCCAGGGACCCGACTCAGGATAAATGTCATAGCCTTTCAAGCTTGAGTTTATAACCTTTAATTGTTGAGATATAAAACACAACCATAAAATATTTTAAGTATGTGCTATTAAATGAAAGTGAACGCCTGAGTGTGTGTGTATGACTCAGTTTCTTCGTCAGGAAAAGAAACCTGTTACGGCGGTTGTGCGAGTTAAAGGGATGCTACGTGTTAAGCACTTACAAGTGCTTGACAAAGGCTTTAAAAAGCATGTTTCCTTTTACTACTCAAGAAGTTTATGATGATTAAATCAGAGGCAAGGCACAAGCCAGGTGAGCCTGACTCCACACGCGGCCTCTCCCGCAGCACTCACAGCCTCAGACAGGATGGCGCTCCTGCACAGAGGCCCAGCCCAGAGGCAGGATCTTGGCCGGTGCACCGAGTATGCAGCACGCGATCCTTACAAAGAGCCCGCAGGTGACAGAGAGGTGGGGGGACTCCCGCTGAGGGTGAAGGCAGAGCCGAGCCTGACCCCACTGGACACCTGAGGCCAGGTGGGTAAGAGCAGGTCTGCCTCCCTCGTGGCACTGCCCTGCCCACACGGCCCCAGGTCCCCGCCCACTCTGCCCACTGAGATAGGGCGTCTGGTCCACCCTCTCGCTCTGAGGCTTGATCATCCAGACCACCCCCTGCAGGTGACCCCTAAGGCCTGCAGGTGAGGCTGAGGACAGAATGAAACCTGGTTGACTGAGAGCCCCTTGCGGGCGGGACTGTTGGGGCTGCACCCTCAGGGGGTTGCCGCTCAGTGACTGGTTTGTCCAAGGGGCCTAGAGATGCTTATTTGTTGGAATGGACTAAAGCCACCAACAAACCATTCTTCCAGGGCCAGGCAGGAGAAGAAGGGGCAGAAGTGAGGGAGAAGAGAGGAAAAGGAGACAGGAGGAGGGCAGAGAAAATGACCAAGACTCTTGAATGTGAACTGAGCCGACAAGCGGCAGAGAGAGAAGGGAGGAGAGCGACGAGGGTAGGTGGGATGTGAGCTGAGTGGGTAGCAGAGAGATGTGTGGGCAGAGAGAAGAAGCTGCTGCGGGGAGGGGGGGAGGGGGAGACAGGCAGCCAGGCAGGCAGAGGAGGACCCAGAGGACAGATGAACACAGAGATGGTCAGCCCCGCCCTCCCTGTCCCTGGCCCCCCCCCCCCCCCCCCACACACACACACATACACACTGAAACAGAAGCGCAGATGGAAAGAATCTGGCTGAGGTTGAACAGCGGCCCGGGGGACAGGAGGCTTGCCTAGCCCCTCGAGGGGATCCCCGTTCCTCTCATTTGGTGAGCTTTCTGCTAGGCTCATTCCCCAATGGAGGCCTGGGGAAGAGCAGATGTCTTTCTGGAAGGAATGTCTCCCCAGGACTGGGAGTTGTCCTGCATCTCCGGGGTCCCTGCCCCTGAGCTGGCCAGCGGGCTGACTCCTCCATCCCAGGCAGCCTGGGGGTCTGACGCTTCTGGGTCCCAGGCTCCTCAGTTGTAATTTGTGACCAGGAACACACACTATCTACCTGTCGGAGTTCTTGAAAGGATCCGTTCAAATAATGCTGTGAAAGCCTCCTGAGAAATACAACACAGTGCCCCTAAGCCCCTCCACGATGAGGGTGAGGAGCTACCCTCTCCCCTCCCTCTCTCTCACCCCCCTCCCTCCCATGCTCCCCTTCTCTTCCCATCCCCACTCCACTTCATATCTGACTCCTATTCCAAAGAGACTGACTTCAGTCCTAGGCTCATGAAATATTCAATCCACGTGGACACTTTTCAGTTAATATGGGGATGATTCAGGCAGCTGTGCCTTACGGTGGCCTCCATTACCCCTTCCCGGATCCAACGAGCCAGCGTTGAGCACTGCCCTAGAGACAGACCAGCCGAGGACTTGGTCTGCTGAGGCCCCCAGCGTTCTCTTCGCCATCCCTCCACGGTGCCCGGGAGAGCAGGGGAGTGGGTAAGATCTGCGCATAAGGAGACTAAGGCGGCACGAAGAATGAGAAAGGAAAATGCAAGCCCAAGGCAACAGCACTTCAGCAGCGAGCATCCGGGCGATTAGCAGGGGCTCGGTCAGGGGCACATGCCGCACCAAGCTCCACGCCTGTCCTCCCATCACGGTGTCAGCGCGGCCTCCCGGTGGACTCATCCCAGGATTCATTTGCGCTTGCTGACATTTTTCTGGGTTTAAAAACGGGCTTTTCGTTGCTGTTATGACATTGTGTTAGTGGGTTTTGTCTCACAGGTTGAGTCATAAATACAAGTTAGGAAGTTGATGCACTAAGGCTCTCAGCACAGTGCCAGACGCATGTCAGTACTCGGCAAATAGTGGGCATTTTGATTAATCATGGCTGTAATCACGATCACCATATTCACATGGGGATAGGCCTGTGTTCTGTTCTGCCTGCAATGGGTCACCTGATACCCAACACTCAGGTGGCTCTTAATAAAATTTTCCAAGAGCTGTGGACTGTTTTTGAGATTGAATATAGAATTCTCGAATGGTCTGTATGCCCCACAGTGATCTCCCCTCTCGCCTAAACTGTTCAGTCTCCACCAAATATTTAGCAGGCACCTCCTGAATGCCAGGCGTTGTGCTAGATGCTGCGGATCCCGGTAGGCAAGGCAGACCTTCAAAGGGTTAAGCCCCAGGATTTCCCACCCAAACCGATGACAAGAGCAAATCTAGACATAACAGGCGGTATTGCCAGATCCTGCTCTCATTCCCTGCATCAATACATGTGTCTTCACAACTGGTCTGTGAGGGAGGGACTTCTCTCACCCTCATTTTATATTTTATGTTTAATAGGTTGAGGCCCAGAGAAATAGATTCACCTGCCCAAAGCCACACAGCAATAATCTGGGTGGGGGGCGGGGTGGGGGGAGGTGAAACACAGGCAGTGTGGCTCCAGAGTCCATACAGCTACCTACTAAGTGATGCTGTTCATTGGTTCATGTTGCTTCTTTCTGTTTGCGAACTTTTTCATTTGCCTCAGCAAGTAGATTAGAATATCCTAAACTCTACAGAAAGAGGAAGCCGATTGGTGGTTGCCAGGGGCTAGGGAGGTGGGAGTGAGGGCTAGCTGTGCTGGGTGGAGTTTCCACTTGGGAGATACAGAAGTCCCGCAGCTGGACAGTCTGAAGGTTGTTCACCATGTGACTGTGCTCATGCCATTTAGGCATCCACTTCAAATGGCTAAAATGGTAACCGGTACATTATGGAGATTTTACCTCCACCCCGATTTTTGGAATTCTTAGGTGTAGGGTTGTCCTATGTCCTTCACATCCTCA
This sequence comes from Myotis myotis, assembly GCF_014108235.1. Taxonomy (NCBI): domain Eukaryota; kingdom Metazoa; phylum Chordata; class Mammalia; order Chiroptera; family Vespertilionidae; genus Myotis; species Myotis myotis. The sequence goes on from NW_023416357.1 coordinate 110,661,620, forward strand.
CAGTCTGGGATTGTAACGTGCTTGCCACCCATTGCTTGAGGGGTTTCCGAGTGTCGGTGGCCTTAGGCATGGGCATGCTTCCTTTCTCTCCTCTCTCTCCTGGTTGCTGAGAGCAGTGCCTTCCCGGGGTCCAGAGGCTCCCAGTCATCTGTGAGCGACTGGCCACAGGGCGGGTAGTGCTGAGGGTGAGGGGACAGGCGTTTGGCTCAGGGACTGGGCCAAACCAGTCGAGCGTTTCCCAGTGGTGGTGATACAAAGAGGTGAGAGGACACCACGCGTCATGGAGAGGCCGAGTTCAGGGCCAGAACAGCTCAAGCTTGAGGTCTCAGGGGCAAGTTGGGGCTGAAAACAAAAACAACCCAGACTCCTGGACTGAGAGGGTCTGAAGCCTTATGGGAGCAGAAGGCAACAATATAGAAGCGACATGCAAATAGGAACCGCGGCGGTCAGACCCCACACGGCGCTTCCCGTTTGCCAAGTGCTGTTCGAAGGGCGTTCGCATATCAGTGCCGTGTTCTTTATTATTATTGCCCCACTTTATAGACAAACCACGGCCACACGGCTCGCACGCAAGTGGCAGACTCAACTCCAGCTCCAGGAGCCAGAGACTGACTCTTAGTAATTTGAGTTAAGGAGTTAATCTGGAGTTAAGATTCTTGTCCTGCCTGGCTATCGTTGCTCAGTGGTTGAGTGCCTACCTATGAACCAGGAGGTCATGGTTCAATTCCTGGTCAGGGTATGTGCCTGGGTTTCGGGCTCGATCCCCAGTAGGAGGCATGCAGGAGGCAGCCGATCAGTGATTCTCTCTCATCACTGATGTTTTGCTCTCCCTCTCCCTTCCTCTCTGAAATAGATAAACATATATTTTTTTAAAAGATTCTGGTCCCGCTGAGAGCTCACTGTTGGCCTGATGAGGTAAGGGGCCATGGGAGGCTAAGGATTTAGGCTCCAGATTACACCCAGGCCTCAGGTCCTGGGCTCACAGAGGAGTGCGCCAGCTACCGGTGCAGCCAGGCAGCAAGGGGCAGTGGGCAGCAGCACAGGCTCTGTTGGAAGCCTGAACGTGGACTCAGCTCCTCACTTAGTGTGAACACTTGGGCACATCACTTCATCTCTCCCCACTCGCCCTCCTCATCATGTCTGCCTCACAGGGTCGCTGGGAGCATCACGTGACTGGCAAAGCACTGAGACCAGCACCTGTAGACAGTGAGCAGAGTCTGAGCTAAATAAACAAATGCACTAGAGAAAACAGCCCCACGCATGGGTCTGCCTGGCGATGGAAAGCATGGCCAGAGGGTTCTTTCCTTGGCGGGAAAAGCACCGGCGGCTGGGGTCCACCTGGAACTCCGGCATCTCGAGCCCCCAGCTCCTATTGCATCCTCCTCCCATCTTCATTGCACAGGGAGGGCCACGCAGGGGGCCTGCTTCATGCTTCCATGTGGTGACAGTTAATTAGTCTGTTCATTTGACCCCCAGTTTGCTCAGCAGCTCCCTGTCCTCAATACTCCCTGTGGTCTGAATACGGTAAGATTCAGCCCCAATTAAAAGTGTTGAAACACCAGCAGCCTCCATTAGTAAAACATCAGAATGAGACTGGGTGTTGCTTTTCAACGGTCTTTTCTTAAAAATTCCAAGAGCCTGGGCAGAGTGAGCCCAGTTAGGAAAGAACAAAGTTAACACACTCCTTCTTGTGGCCCAGAGTGTGAGGGCAGCATGTCCAATGCTCTTCCCTGGTCTGGGGCTGGAGGCACATCCTTTGTAGCAGAAAGTCCTGGAGTCTGTGTCCCAGGACCTCCTGTCATGAACTCCCTGTGTGAGATGAGACCTTAACTAATCCCATGCCAGAGTCTCAGTTTCTCCATCTGTAAAATGGGGCCGCCAGACCAGCTTGACTAGCCTAGGGCTTGAGGACATCAGGTTGGCCAAGCTGAGGCATTCTTGAGCCTGGCAGGATGGGTTCCTCCCTGCCACCATTCTGAGAAATGGCCAGGGCACTTCCTTTCACCCACGTCACTGGGTTTTGGGTCATGTCAGCTGCCCTGGTCACAAGGGATCAGAGTCCCAGTTTCAGCAGTGCACTGCACAACCCACTGAGGGCCTGACGAGGCATCCTGGCCAGGACTCTCCACAGTCGGTGGGCTGCCCATCCAGCCAGACCTGGGGTTCATTTATCTTTTTCTCTCCCCAGGCAAAGAGGAGGAGAAGCAAGGGTAGTTCCACCATGACTGTGTGCAGGGACACTGGTTGGAAAAACCTGGGTGTCAAGTCCTGCTTGTAGGTCCCTGTCATGCACCAGCTCCACAACTCTGTGCCTCAGTTATCTATACTAATAAAAGGGTAATATGCTAACTAGGGTGGACATCTTCCAGACGTCCATCCGGACATCCATCTGGATAAAGCCACAGTGGCTGCGAGGCGAGGGGCTCATGGCAGCTGTGGGCTCAAGCATCAGTGAGCCCCAGCAGCTGTGAGGCCCAGGGCTCAGGAAGCCATAAGCCCCAGTGGCTGTGAGGCCTGGGGCTCAGGCTTCGCAGCTGCTGCTGCCAGCAGTGGCAGCAGCAGCGGAATGATGGGGGTGCTGCCTTCCTCTGATCAGACTGGCCATCTCCCACAGGGGAGTGGGCCTAAGCCATCAGTAGGACATCCCCTGAGGGCTCCCAGACTGTGAGAGGGGGCAGGCCTGGCTGAGGGAACCCCCCCTCCTGTGCACGAATTTTTGTGCACCAGGCCTCTAGTATATATATATATAAAGCCAGAGATGGTAATGCTGTCACAACCATAATGACCAGTTGCTATGACACCAACTGTGGCCAGTGAACTGGCCTGATCTGGGCCAATTGCCCCCAACACCCTGATCAGGATGGGGCCAGCTGGCCAACCGCCTTTGCTGGCAGAAATTTGAGGTCCAAGGACCTTGGAGTTGCTGGGTCTCAGCCTCGGGCAGCTGTGTGGGCAAAGCTCTCCTTTGGCAGAAGTGGACCCGGGATCAGGGCGCTGGAGTTGGGAATAGGTTGGGGAGGCTTTCCTGGTGGCCACAGCAGTCCCTGAAGGCCATGCACAGCACCTGGACATCTGGCCCCAGTCAGAACAGCAGCAGGAATAGTGGCCTCAGGGCACAGGGGGCAGCGGCACACAGGAGCCAGGAGGTGCGAGGCCTGATCTGGGCTCTTACCCCACCTGCTGGGCCCAGCAGCACCAGCAGGAGGGCCATGGTGTGCAGCGAGGCACTGGGCCACAGATGGGAGGGGAAGCAAGCCAGTAGGGCAAGGCCTCATGCCAGATAGAACCCTGAGCGGTGTGGGCAGGGCCAGAGCTGGAAACCCTGGCAGAGTGGGCAGGGCTGCAACCCTGAGCCTTTTCAGCCTTGGCCTTGGATTTTAGAGGTCAGCCCCACTTCAAGAGAGAGGACGTGGCAGAAAGTGGCAAGGCCACAGGAGGGTTGGGAAATGTTGTGTCCATCTTTGGGAAACACAGCTGCCATGGTCTTCAGTAACTATGAACAGATAATCTTTGGTCTCCGTTCTACCGAAGAGGAAGCTGAGACTCAAAGAAGGGAGCCTTCCACAACACCTCACCCACTTCTCAGACCTGACCCTGTGCAGCATTGTTTTCTTTGAAAGTAGAGGATCCAAAATGTTTTTAGATCTTTTTTATTTTAGGCAGGAAAGAATTTTGCACAGGGGACTGGTGCTTGGGAAATCATCAGAAAGCTGGAGAAGTGGGTATTAGGCTGGGCCCCCAGGAAAGATTCCCTGGCCAGCGGGAGGAGCTGCCCCTTCAGCCACAACTGACTTCTAGGACACTGGCTCAGCTGTGACCCGGGGATCAGGAAACTGCTGCCCCCACAAGTGCTCTCCAGCTCCCACAAAACAAGTCACTGGGCACTGCCTCTGCCACAACTGTCTGTGCACATCCTGGATTCCACTGCAGAAAACCTCCACATCTCTGCAAACATGGTCACAGCAGCAAACTGCGGGAAGATGCCTCTGCCCCACTTCTGCCTTCAAAATATTGTGTAAGCGCATCCAATCGGCAGAGATGAATTCATATCCAGAAACCTAGCTGCAAAGGAGTTTGGGCAATTTCAGACTTTCGTCTAGGAGTGAGATCTTGCCAATGTACCTCATGTGCCTGGTATTGATAAAAATGGGGCCCGGCTGGTGGGGCACAGTGGTTGAGCATCCATCTATGAACTAGGAGGTCATGATATGATTCCTGGTCAAATTTCGGGCTTGATCCTCAGTAGGGGCGTGCAGGAGGCAGCTGATCAATGATTCTCATCATTGATGTTTCTATCTATCTCTCCTTCTCCCTTCCTCTGAAATCAATAAATATTTTTTAAATGGGGCTATGCTGTATATATGTGTGATGATGAGTTTTTCACTTTATAGGTCACTAATATCTTTCCTGTTAAAACCATACCTATAGAACATTATTTATTTATCATTCATTTTAATTGATCTCAGAGAGAAGAAGGGAGAGAGAAACATTGTTCCATTGTTTCCTGCACTCACTGGACTGGGATTGAATCTGCAACCTGGGCATGTGCCCTGACTAACAATCGATCCACCATTCTGGTGTATGGGACGATGCTATGCTGGTACCCTGACCCCAAATTCCAGCCTCCAGAACTGTGAGAAAAATACATTTCTGTTGTTTAAGCCACACAAATTTATGATATTTTGTTATGACTGTATGAGCTGACTAATCTATACTAATAAAAGGGTAATATGCTAATTAGACTGGGTCAACTGGACATCTTCCCTTCGTCCTTCCAGACAAAGCCACAGTGGCGGGGGCTGAGGCAAAGGTGGTTATGGGGTGATCAGGCCAGCAGGGGAGCAGTTAGGGGGCAATTAGGCTGGCAGAGGAGAGCAGTTAGGGGTGATCAGACAGGCAGGCACGTGAGAAGTTAGGAGCCAGCGGTCCCAGATTGCAAGAGGGATGTCTGAGGGGTCCTGGATTGGAGAAGTTGCAGGCTTGGCTGAGGGCCCCCCCCCTCCCGCACCCCTGTGCATTAATTTCATGCACTGGGCCTCTAGTCCTTATATGTAAAGGGGATAAGCTGCTTCTTCACAAGGTTGTGAGGAGGATTAGTGAGGTGATGTGTCAATTACATATTATCTCCGAGTTATGGGTAGCTGTGATTACCATTGATGACAGTAGATTAAGAAACAGGACAGAGAGGAGAAACCAAGATGGCGGCATAGGTTAACGCCGGAGATTGCTGCCTTGAACAACCACTTCAAAAAACAACTAAACGACGGAACGGACATCATCCAGAACCACAGGAAGGCTGGCTGAGTGGAAATTCTACAACTAGGAGGAAAGAGAATATCATACCCAGACTCAGAGGAGGCGCAGTGCGGAAGTGAAATACTCAGGTGCGGAGTGCGTGCGGAGCGGGCTGGTGGCGGAGGGCACGGTTGTTGTTTTCAATCGGGAGGGAGTTTCAGACTCTGAGCTCCAGATCCGGGTGAGTCTCTAGGGACCCAGACTCAAACGGGAGAAGCGGGACTGTCTGGCTTCGGTTGGAACTCGAAGGCAGCTTTCTCTCCAAGGTTTGCAGCGGTTGCTGGGACTCTGTGAGGCAGAGCCCCTAGGGACAGAACTGAGAGTAGCCATAACTGCTCGCTCTGGCCTGCCCTGTAGATCCCCGGGGACCCACCCCGCCCAAGCCCTGGGCAGAGCCATTGGCCGGATAGCCTCAGGCAAACGCTAGATTAGCACCACCCTAGAGATCCAGCACAGAAGCTCTCCCACTGCAGACACAGCGGACTCTCATAGCCAGTTGGCCTGGAGGTCAAATCACCCCCAGTATTGCCGACAACAATCAAGGCTTAACCACAACAAGATTGCGCACAAAGACCACTAGGGGGTGCACCAAGAAAGCATAAAAAATGCGGAGACAAAGAAACAGGACAAAACTGTCAATGGAGGATATTGAGTTCAGAACCACACTTTTAAGGTCTCTTAAGAACTGTCTAGAAGCCGCCGATAAATGTAGTGAGATCCTCAAGAAATCTAATGAGACCCTCGAAGTTATGATAAAGAACCAACTAGAAATTAAGCATACACAGACTGAAATAATGAATACTATACAGACTCCCAACAGCAGACCAGAGGAGCGCAAGGATCAAGGCAAAGATTTGAAATACGAAGAAGCAAAAAACACCCAACCGGAAAAGCAAAATGAAAAAAGAATCCGAAAATATGAAGATAGTGTAAGGAGCCTCTGGGACAGCTTCAAGGGTACCAACGTCAGAATTATAGGGGTGCCAGAAGATGAGAGAGACCAAGATATTGAAAACCTATTTGAAGAAATAATGACAGAAAACTTCCCCTACGTGGTGAAAGAAATAGACTTACAGGTCCAGGAAGCGCAGAGAACCCTAAACAAAAGGAATCCAAAGAGGACCACACCAAGACACATAATAATTAAAATGCCAAGAGCAAAAGACAAAGAGAGAATCTTAAAAGCAGCAAGAGAAAGAAACTCAGTTACCTACAAGGGAATACCCATACGACTGTCAGCTGATTTCTCAACAGAAACTTTGCAGGCCAGAAGGGAATGGCAAGAAATATTCAAAGTGATGAACAGCAAGAACCTACAACCAAGATTACTTTATCCAGAAAAGCTATCATTCAGAACTGAAGGTCAGATAAAGAGCTTCACAGATAAGGAAAAGCTAAAGGAGTTCATCACCACCAAACCAGTATTATATGAAATGCTGAAAGGTATCCTTTAAGAAGAGGAAGAAGAAGAAAAAGGTAAAGATACAAATTATGAACAACAAACATGCATCTATCAACAAGTGAATCTAAGAATCAAGTGAATAAATAATCTGGTGATCATAATAGAATCAGGGATATAGAAAGGGAATGGACTGACTATTCTTGGCAGGGAAAGGGGTGTGGGAGACGTGGGAAGAGACTGGACAAAAATCGTGCACCTATGGATGAGGACAGTGGGTGGGGAGTGAGGGCGGAGGGTGGGGCTGGAACTGGGAGGAGGGGAGTTATGGGGGGAAAAAAGAGGAACAAATGTAATAATCTGAACAATAAAGATTTAATTTAAAAAGAAAAGAAACAGGACAGAGAGGAAAGCAAAAGAAAAACACACTAGAGACACAGAGAAGGCAAGTCACAAGAAGGGCATAAGTGTGAAGTGCCCTTTCCTGGTGGGAACACCTCCAACCACAGATCCTGTGACACAGGCCCAGCCAATAGGGCTTCACGTGCTCCCTTGGTTGTGACTGGTCCGGAGGTGAGCACGGCATCAAAGTCCCACCTGCTGCCTGCTTACCCGCCCGCAACACCTGGGGTGCTAGTGGGCCTCTGCCCAGCATCTGAGAAACCCAGTCCCTGGCCCTTTTGTGGTTTTGAGGGGCTCCATGCCGCACCATTACCGTCGCTTGCCTGTAACTTATTGTCTTCCCTCTTCTGCTCCGCTCCCACCCAGTGCTTCCAAGAATGAACTTCAGCTGGACACCAGCCAAAGTGTCTCCCAGTAAAGGCGGCCTTCGCTTCTGAAGAGCAATTCTGGTGGCAACAAATATCCCCCGTCTCACAGCGTGAGTTACATGCACGGGAAGCCCCTGTGTCCGCGAAGTAGACCACATGCCAGCTCCTGCCAGGAGAGAAATGAAGAGAGTTGTCTGAGCCCCATTTTGCCAGAATGTTGCACCTGCTCCTGGCATTGACATCCAGGTAGGGAGAGCTAAAGGCGTTCCACCTCGGTTCCTGGAGCAGATGGCACAGAAATCTCATTCAACTTAAGGTTTGTGGGTCTCGGTGCTGCCAGAACTGCCAGGTTACACACTTGGAAGAGAACTGGAGTTAATGACACAGCCGCAACTTCTCCTGGCTGGGGCCCCTGCTAGTTAATAGAACCATTTGTTTGTATCGGTGGCGAGGGGCCTGCTTCTCCTGTTGCTTCCCCTCCCTTTAAAGGAAGAGCAGAGCTTGGCTTGTTGAATCTCATACATCATCCTGGCAGCAGGTGCCAATGAGAGACATGTAAGAACAGAACAGGAGCCCCTACCCATCCCTCACAGCCCCCTGCCCGGTCCTCCTCTCAGCAAACCTATTCAGGTGCCCCTGGGGGAGCAGCAGCCCAGGTCCATAAGCACAGGCTGAGATTTCCATCACACTGTCCTCGCCACAGACACAGCAAGTGCCTGGCTTGGGCTGGTCTCTGGGGTGAAGATGGGTAGAGGGAGCTCAAAGGAGCTCTACAGCCCAAACCATCTCTTTATATAGCAAATTGAACCGTGCCCAGCATCTCCAGCATCTCTACCTCGCTTACCACTCTCCAGTGGCTCCCACTGCTTCTAGGATAAAGACCAAAGCATTTGACATGCTTACAGGGTGCTGCAGGGCCTGGCCCCTGCTGACCTGTTTAACCTTACATCCCACATACCTCTCTATTCCCAACCACTCCAGCCACACTGATGGGGACCTCCAGAGTTCAAATCAGATATCGTCTACTTATTCTGAAACAAATCCTACTTTCATATAGTCTTACAGCCCCCTCATATCTGCCACTTGTTGCATTGGTCATAGCCTGTGATTTTATATTTGCTTGACTAATGATTGGGTTGATGCTCTCTCTACCCCTTGCCATGTAATTCCATGTTTTGCTCACCAAGTATCTCCAGCTTATAGCACAATGTCTGGCACAACACAGGAACTGCATGGTTATTTGTTGAGTGAATGTACACATGAATGAGCTGTAAAGTAGGGCACATTCTAAGGGGGAGCTAGAAATGGAGCTAAAACAGAGAGTTTGTGGATCAGGGTGGGAGAAGAGGTGAGAGAGATGAATGGAGCAGCTCACAGAACAGTCATTATGGAGCACCTGCTGCATGCCAGGCACTGTTCTCAGCACTGGGGACACAACAATGAATGAAACATATGACCTGCTCTACTTTCATGGAGCTTGCATTGGAGGTCACCCCCTCGTTTTGCAGGATACCCATAGACCAGTGTTTCTCCTGGAAGTGTCTCTGTTTGTAGTGTAATTCTAAGTTGTGGTGAGAATAAATTGCACACATAACCAGTTGTAAAGGGCCTCCCATGGGAAGTCTCTGGTGCTGAGATTTCCTCCAGGGGGAGGCCAAATTAAGCCCCCAAATACATCCACTTCACAACCTGCTGATAAGAAGTGGGTGACTTCCTCCAGATTCAGGGGAGGAACATGGGGTAGGAGGATTAAATTGCATACCATAGAACTGAAACACCATCAGTGTCCTACCCCCTTAAAGACCCGGCTCACTCGCCAATGCCAGCCACTTCCTCAGTCTTCCCTCCCTCCTGCACTATCTCTCACAATTACTCTCTCAGAGCAAGCCAGCATTCATCATCACTTTGCAGATTTGCCTGATAGTGACTGGCTACCATTCTTCAGACATTCCATACACACACCGGTCAAACTGAGTGGACATTTTATGGACAGTTTGAATTTGCCAGTGTGCCACAGCCTACTGGGTGGGAGTCGCTGTCACCTGAGGCCTTGTTCCTCACACTGAGGACTCTGGCCTTTTGCTAGAAGGCCGTGTGGGACACAGGGGGTTTCAGTAGGAGAGTGACCCTGTGCAGATTCCACCCCCACACCTGAGACCTCACCTCACTGCCAGGAAGAAACCAAATGCAGCTGTGAGTGTCCGTCTAGCTGTGCCCAGGGTCCAAATGCAGAGGAGACAGAGGTGCAGCACAGCGGGGAGCAGTGCAGCTTCAGAGAACCTGCAGGCAGCTCTAAGGATGCCCCCAACCCAGACATCTTCCTGATGAAGGGAGAGCTGGGGTTGCCTGGGAGAGAGGGCATGTCTGACCTAAAACTCTGCTTCCCATAGAAGAGGGAAATGGTTGTTTCCTCAGGAAAAGTTTATCAAGTGGAGTTGTCCATAGGACCCCTTCTCTCTTATCTCCTTTCAGGGCTGAGGCCTGCAGTCAGTGGCTCTTCTATAGTTAGAGGCGTAGAGTTGTGCAACATGGCAGCCCCGCCTTCCACCTCTTGGAGCCAACCTCCTGTGCCAGGACCAGGGGCCCAGAGAGTTGTCTAGTAAAAATCATGATTATAAAAAATAACTGCAGCTACAAATGATCAAGAATTAACCAAGACAATATGCTTAACATACACTAGCTTGATGAAACCCCACAATCATTTGGTGAGATGGAGATTTTTATCACCACTGGGCAGATGAGGAAGCTAAGGCTTGCCTCTACTTTCAAGTCCTGGATACTCATGTAAAAGCAGTGGGAGAGATTCCAAAATGGCAGCGGAGTAAGTAGAAGCTACACCAACATGCTCCCAGGAACAAACTGGAATTACAGCTAAAATACGGAATAAGCATCCTGAATAACCAATATAAGACTCCCTGGGGAGAACCCTGATAACCAAGGATGTAAAGTGGAGACCACACAGAGACTGGTAGGAAGGGCAGAGGCACGAAAGGGCTGGCAGGGCTTGGGCACCCACAGACAGCAGCTGAATATCGGGAGAGATATCTCAGCTGTGGGGGGTTGCCACTGAGAACTCTGGGGTCTAATTCCCAAGCTGGGTCCCCCAACCCAGAGCACCGGAACTGAGAAAGGAGCCTGCATAACATCAGGCTGTGAAAAGCAGCAGGGTTGCTGTCTGCCAAGGAGAGACAGCTGGAAATGCAGGCACGCTCCTAAAGGGCCAACACAGAAGATTTGATGTGCAGTCACTCACCTGGGGCTCTGGGAGAGGGAGGGCAGAGTGGACTGGAGCTGTGATAGCAGAAGCTAGGGTAGGAGGCTCTAGTCAAATCGGACAGGAGGGTGTGGAGGCAGAGATAGTGGATAAAATTATCAACACAGATATAGGAAATTATAATTCATTCATTTATTTTAAAATGTTATAGGCCAGGCTCTATGATAAGTATTTTTTAGACATGATTCTTTTAATAAAATTTAGTGAGTGCCTACTAGGTATTTTGTAGTAACACATAATCATTTGTTCATATCTTTATTTATTCTGTAGCTATTCATTGAGCACCTACTCTACACCAGACATTACTATCATTTCACATGAATTGCTCCCTCCCCCATTCATCCATCCACTCACCCATTAACTCATTATTTAATTAACTCATTCAACAATTGTTTATAAGGCCCCATGCTGTACCAAACACTAGGTTAAGTGCTGATGAAAGATTGAAAGTTGCAGAAAAGGAAGAGATAGGTCATTGGTGGGCCTTCACCTAGGTTGGGACCAACAAGTGGAGCGAAGACCCTGGGCTTTGTGGGAGTGTGTTCCAAGCTTAGCATTCAGAGCTTTGAGGAGAGAAGACTCTGGAGAGTAGCACTTCACTTTCCCAAGGCCTGCAGGTCTCAGTGATGTAGAGGGAACGATGCAGTCTGAAGGCTAACCCAGACTAGCTGGGTGGCTTTCTGGGGGTGCTTGCAGAGTAATGCACAAATCTCTGGGGCTTTGGGCTTTATTCATTGCTGTACAATGATTTCAGAATCATTGGGAAAATTCAAGAAACAGCTTTTATACTGAGCTCCAAGGAGTGACTCTCAAAGCAGCACAACAGAACTGAGCCCCAGAGAAACCTTGGCTCCCAGGGTAGGGGAAGGACAAACTCTCCTCTACCCTCAAGTTTCTCCTAGCTGTTCTATTACTCAAATAGACACAAGATTATGAAGAATTTCTTTAACATATGTGACAGTCATGAAACTGATATGATTTTAACTCTTATTCTATAAATTAAGTGGGGAGAAAACTGTCTGAGCACTTTATTTTCTCTAAGTCAAATCTGAATCCCAGCTTCATCCTATTGGCCACTGGGAAATTCAATTCTGGCCATTGACAGAGCTCCCGCTAATTCTCCAGGACTAGAAAAGAGGCTCAAAGTTCTTAGCTAAGCAGGCTATTCTGGGAGCTACTTCACTCTCTGGAAGTGGCTTCCAGGCAGCACTACTGTGATGGCTCTTGCTTGGCCATGGAGCTACAGAGGATACTGGAAGCCTGTTGACTAAGCACACCCCCAGGGGTGCCCTTGATCATCCATCCTGAGGTCTGGATACCCCAAGCCCTGGGGAGGGCCTGGCTCGGCACAGCTTCTAACCTCTCACAGGACCTGCCCACCTTCCTAGTCTTGAGATTTTCACTCTTCCTCTTCTCTGCCCTTCTCACATCTGCCCTACCTTCCAAAAACCTTGCCTCCGCATCCTCACATTTTAGGGCCCACCTAGTATTATCTCCCCAACAGATTCCCAAATAAAACCAGGAAGGGGGTTCCTTTTCCAGGCAAAGAGACACAAAGGAGTGGCTACCATCTTAGAAAACAAATTATTTCATCTCTGCTAAGATGTACCTCTTTTCCTGGCTTTTAACATCTCTGATATTATGAGGCATCTCATTATTGATGGCATCTTACCATAGCTTTTGTTCAATGGCCATCACTTCCTGTGATGTCCAAAATTTTTTTGTTACTCCAGATGGTATGACTGAACACCTACAACCCTTTCACCTTCCAGTCAACAAACCAAGGAGGACTGTCTAAAGGAAGGGATATGAGTCTTGGTTGTGTTCTGAAAACCTTTCATTGTAACATCCTAATAAGATCAAGAAAATGTCGACACTAAAACTGATAGAATGAGTGTCAGAGGCTTGAAAATAATCCCAGAGATCACAATGGGTCACGATGCTACATCACCAGTACCCTGGACAGCACAGAAGTGAACACTGTGTGGGAAAACACAGACACCAGTGACCACAGATGACTCCAAATTGAAAGGTGCTCACAAGGGTTGTGCATTGAATATGAAGAGGTTCAGGGCTACCTTAAACAATATTTTGCTTCAATTTCCTTTTTTATATATCCTAGAGCAGTGATGGTGAACCTTTTGAACTCGGCATGTCAGCATTTTGAAAAACCCTAACTTAACTCTGGTGCTGTGTCACATACAGAAATTTTTTGATATTTGCAACCACAGTGTTGTGGACCAACATTCGTGAGAATAAGACCACCAACTCCAATTAGGTCTTAAACAGCAAGCGAGGATTTATTGAACTGGCCAGCGACTACAGTTACAGCACCCTGCCACTGCAGAGGCTGAACTGCAACCCAGACTACAGGAGTTACATTTTATTATTAAATTCTGTGGAGGCCCAGAGAAAAATGTGTCTTTCAAATTCTGGGCCCCCAATATGGAGGAAACCCTCTTTATTTATACTTTTTCCAGTCCTTTGTCTCCCAAATTTGGAATGAGACTTCCGGGCCTTCTGAGAAAGGCATGCTGGGAAGGGGCCATGAGACCATATCTCAAGGCCTGGCCTGATGTCAGTACCTTCCTATCTATGTGTTTTAGGAACAGACAGCACAGCATGACCCGTCTGGCCAAAGCACCAGATATGCAGCCCAGCATAATAGTAAAATAAAGACTTATATTTTTGATATTTATTTTATATATTTAAATGCTGTTTAACAAAGAAAAGTCAACCAAAAAAATGAGTTCTCATATCACCTCTGACACGCGTGTCATAGGTTCACCATCACTGCACTAGAGGCCTGGTGCACAAAATTCATGCACGAGGGTTTTGTCCTCTCAACCCAGCCTGCACCCTCTCCAATCTGGGACCCCTTAGGGCAGTGGTTGGCTTTTTGGCCCCTTGAGTGTGGCTCTTCCACAAAATACCATGTGCGGGTGCGCATGTACAGTGTGATTGAAACTTCGTGGCCCATGCGCAGAAGTCGGTATTTTGTGGAAGAGCCACACTCAAGGGGCCAAAGAACCGCATGTGGCTCTCGAGCCGCAGTTTGCCGACCACTGCCTTAGGGGATGTCCAACTGCTAGTTTAGGCCTGATCCCAGGGCCTAAACAAGCAGTTGGATATCCCTCTCACAATCCTAGACTGCTGGCTCCTAATCACTCACCTGCTTGCCTATCTGGTTGCCCCCAACTGCCCCCCCTGCTGGCCTGGTTGCCTCTTACTGCACCCCTTGCTGGCCTGGTCACCCCTAAGTGCCGCCTCCCCCACCCCCTGCTGGCCTGGTTGCTCCCAACTGTCCACCTGCCAGCCCTCCCCACTGTCCTGGTCACCCCCAACTGCCTGCCCTGCTGGCTTGATCACCCCAATTGCTCCCCCCTGCTGGCCTGGTTGCCCCTCACGCCCCCAACCCCCCCTGCCTGGTTGCCCCACACAGCCTGCTATACAGTCATTTGGTTGTCTCTCACTAACCCCCCTGCCAGCCTGGTCGTAGGCAGCCATCTTGTGAGGGCATGAGGGTTAATTTGCATATTACCTCTTTATTATATAGGATGAGGGTGACACATGTTTGAGCCTATGCTTCAAAAGGCTAGCAAGGTCCTTTCATGAATATAAAATCAAAGTTCTAATTGAGAAGCATGTGTCCTAGCATAATTGGCAGTGTGTTTAGTTTTTCTTAGTGAAATATAATAGGGCACCTTACAATCAATAGCATCTTAAATATCAGGAGATAAGGCACCTGAAGAACAAATGCAAATGATTATTTCAATAGCTTATCCAACCACACAGTGTCCAGCCAGGACCCTCCCAAGCTGAGAGAGTAGCTAAAGTCTGGAACAATGAGATGTCAGGATATGAAGACTTCCAACCTGAGCTGCAATTTCTAGGTCTGGCTCCCAAGTCCCTGCTGGAGTTCTCCATGTATTGCCAAATAGAGCGCCAGCCTGGCAAGCCTTTGGTGAGGAACACAGTGGAGGCTGGAGCTGTCTGCCAAGTGGCTTCAAAGACACTGACTGGAAGTGAAGTGGATTAGCTCTCGAGTTGAAGGGTATCCTTTCTGAACACCTCTTATGGCCATGACTCCATGATAACCTGCCCATTTGAAAGAAACCCTGGGGAACTGGCTCTGCCTGGAGTCCTGGAACATGGCCCCAGGCCTCGCCTTTCTCCTAAGCATAGGTGCGCAGGCTTTGCCGAGAACCCAGACAGAGCTGCCTTCCATCCCACCTTCTCATGCATTTGTTATGTGCTGTGAATAAGCTATTTAGTCACATTGGGCCTCTTTCCCTCTCTCCCTCCCTCCTCCCTCCTTCCCTCTCTCCCTCCTCCCCTCCCTCCCTCCTTTCCTTCCTCCTGCCTCCCTTCCTCCCTCCCTTCCTCTTTCCTCTTTCCTCCTTCCTCCCTCCCTCCCTTCCTCCTCTCTTTCCTTCTCCCTTCCTTCCTTCCTTCCTTCCTTCCTTCCTTCCTTCCTTCCTTCCTTCCTTCCTTCCTTCCTTCCTCCCTTCCTCCCCTCTTTCCTTCCTCCTTCCTTCCTTCCTTCCTTCCTTCCTTCCTTCCTTCCTTCCTTCCTTCTTTCCTTCCTTCTTTCCTTCCTCCTCCCTACTCCCCCCTTCTTCCCTCCCTTCCTTTCTCCTCTCTTCCACCTTCCCTCACTTCGTTCTTTCTCTCTCTCCCTTCCTTACTTCTTTTATTCTTTCTTAAACAAACACTACGTGTCAAACACTGTCCTAAGCACTTCACAGAATTAACTCATCAGGATAACCTATAAAGCATTTTTAAGAATCCTCACCCAAGGACATATATTCATTGATTTTGAGAGAGAAAGAGAAACATCTATTGGTTGCCTCTTATATGCGCTCCAACTGGGGATCGACGCACAAACCTTTTTGGTGTATGAGTTGATGCTCCAACCAACCAAGTCACCTGGCCAGGGCACAACCCAGAGCTTTTCTATCTTTTTTGGAAAATGAGTATTTTCCCGAAGCAACAGTTTGATTGACTAAAGCCAGGCACGGGGAAGAGAACTGGCATGTGTTTACGGTGTCCCAGGTTGAAGGGCTGCACCTGCTGTCACATTTAATTCTCAGAATTAGATTGTAAGGCAGGTGGTACCTTCTCCATTTTAGGGTGGATAAGCCTGAGGCACAGAGAGATTGCAGGCCTTGCCTGAGGTCACCTACTCAGGCTAGAGAGCGGAGAGCTAGGATTTGACCAGGGCTGTGCGACTCCTTCCTGCAGCCATGCTGCTCTCTAGGATGCAGAGGAGAGAGGAGCCTCTCTGGCTGTTTTGACTGAGGACTCAGAGCTCCAGGCACCTGTCCCTCCTCCCCGCTTCGTACCTCTGTGGGCCCCCAGAGCCTCATGACCACGTGACTGCAGCATCCAAGCCATTGCTTTGTGGGCCTCCGGGGGCCCATCTGGTTCTGAGCTAAGAGGCTTCCCAGGCACCAGAGCGAAGATCAAACAATATGCCCCAGACTCCCAATCACTAGGGGAAGCAGTGGGTGTGACATCATGAAAAGGGTCCAGACTTTGCTGTGTCATCATTTGAGCTTCAGTGTCCTCAGACATAAAATGACCCAATGATGTCAGCTTCCTAAGGGTGACATGAGGGTGGAATGGAACGGTGCATGTGCAGTGCATACAGTAAGTGCTCATTAAAGGCCTGTTGGTGGTGGCAGTGGTGAGAGGGGCTCAGGATATTCTAGCTTCTGGGTGAGTAGGTGGTGACTCCCTTTCCTGGTCTCTTCCACACACAGCGTGGTAGTGGAGAACTAGGGGGATCTGGGCGAGATGCCCGCTCTGCCCAGCAAGTCGCTCTACCTCGCTGAGCCCCCTGCTCATTCCCATGTGGAGAGTACGTCCTGATGTATGTTATGAGAATCACATTAAAGGAAGGGTGCTCCGTGGGAAAGAGCTCATCGTGTCCTCTCCTTATTTCCTGGGGACTTGGGGCTTGGAGTGGAGCGGACCAGCCCCAGCCCCATAAAATGCACAGGTGTTTGGTGGGGCAAGGACTTCCCAGCTGCCCTGCCCCCGGGTTTGCCATCTCTCCTTTCACCAGGCTCAGAGACTGTCTGGCTCCGGTGCCTCCCTGTGTGATAGCTTCCTCCTTGGCATTTATTAATCTCCAAACAACAAGGGAGAAAGAGCAGGCTGGCTCTTGCCTCAGGCATTCTTCCTCTGAGATATAAATCATGGATCGCTCCTGTAGCTGAGCCCAGACAATGATCTGGAGCCTGGATGTATGGTCTGCCAGCTCCTGCCACATGTCCTTGGCCCAGGGGCAGGGGGTCTCTGCAGCAATGGCATCCAGCTGCATCATGGGTGGGGGGTTCTGGGAAAATGACATATGAAAGGAGGTTTTTCAGAGCCACAAGACAATTTACTGGTCTTTGTACATTTAAATAATGCCCAGTGCTCTCATGGTGCCCCATCATCTTGTCAAGAGGCAGAGTGAGAAGACAGACTTCCGGGCAGAACCCCCAGGGAGGGGTGACCAGCTGTCACGCCTGCCTGCGCCACTGCCACAGGGTGGTCCCCTCCTCTGGCGTGTCACTCTGGGGGTTCTGTGTAGAGTGAGGGAGGGCAGAGGGGGTGACGCTCTATGCCTGACATTTATCACGGACACAAGTCAAACCACCACTGTGTCCTGAACGCTCACGATGGCCAAGCGATCTTTCAGGGTCTTCTCAAGAACCACTTGTGTGCCCACAACCCCGGGTGAAGTAGGTCCTTTTAATTGCCCACACTCAGCTACAGAAACCGAGGCACAGGAAGGGCCCCTTTTCCTCAGATCACGCAGCTGGGAAGTGGCAGCATCTGACTTTGAACCTAGGACATCTGGCTCCCAAGCTCATGCTCTCATCGACTCCAGAGAATGATTCCCATGACCCCCAGGTGGAGTCCAGGTTTCCTCACACACTCAGACCCCGACTGGCCGGGAAGTATTGTATTCTCTCTGTGTGTTGGGGGGCTTGGAGGCTGAGGAGGGTGGGGACAGGTGGGGGTGCGGGAGGGTGGGCATTCAGGCAGATCCAGCAGCATAAGGAAATCGACAGGGGGTATCACGTGGTACAGGAAGGGCCCGGGCAGCCCTTCATTGAAGAGCCCTGGAGGAGAAGGCTGGTGGGAGAGGGCCCAGGCTGCAGGCTGAGGGCAGGGTTGGCCGCAGGAGAGCAGCGATGGAGGGCTGAGCCCTAAGAGATGGAAAGGAAGGTGCAGGCAGTTAAAGAGGATTCTGTGAAATATGAGGAGGAATGGAGAGGAGAAAGAGAAAGGGAAGAAGAGGGGGAGAGACAAACCCAGGGTAAAGCAAAGGAAACAGGAGTAATGAAGAGGCAAAGGGAAGAAGGCAGTGGGCGGAAAGGAGAGTGGGAAGAAGGAAAGGACTGGCCGGGGTGCCAGGTGCAGGCACTCTCAGTGTTGCCCTGAGTGCAAGCTCACACCGGGGGCCAGTGCACACCCTGGATGGCGTGAGGGGAGCCTGGCATGGGGTTGAAGAGCACGGCCGCGCACGGTAAGAAGGGCGGCTCTTACACTCCTCTCACTCCTGACTATGTCACAGCGAGCACTTCAGTTTGGAGCCCCTGAGGTGTGCTGGTCTTCCTTCTCACAGCGTGCGCCTTGGCAGCCTCCAGCAAGTGACGGTAAAGAGCTTTTGAGAACATTATTTTGTTTTTATTTGGGGCCCAGTTATGACAAAACTCCACACAAATGATGCCCGATGAGCAAGCACCAGCTTTGCACCCAGCTGTCCTTTAGGGTCATCTGGAAGTTAAAGTCCTCATGCCAGAAGGTACCACCAGAGATTGGAATGGTCCAAGATAGAGCCAAGGCGTCGGTGTTTTTTACCTTCTAGGAATGTCTTGAAAGAGCAGCCACAGCTAAGAGCCAGTGGCTACCGTCTGGAATATATCCCATTATCTTACTTAAATTGTCACCGATATGACATTACTCTGGGGTTGCAGACACAAGTCCCCTCCACACACCACTGCTGAGGACCTGGATTTGCCCTTATTTGCAATTCAGGTCCATCCTTCTCCTATGATCATGCCCCTCCCTTAACTCCAGCACCCAGGAGCTGGACTCCAGCCCAGGGTTAAAGTGCTGAAAAGCTCTGCCTTGGCCAGGACCCCACACAGCTGCCTGATATGAAGGCATAACAGCTTTTAAGCTTTCCACCCTGAGACACACTGCTTGGCAAGTGCCTGCAGCCCCAGATCTGGCAAATTATAATTCAATCAGCCTCCCTGAGGAACCGAGGAATCATGTCCCACTCCCAGCCAGCCCAGCCCAGCCCATTCATGCCAGTGGAGGGAAGCTGGCAGGTGTTACCATTTTGTTGAACCCACATTCATGCCCACTGCTCTTTCTAGACAGAGGGTGGAAGGAATCTCTGAAATAAGAGGCAAGTGGACAAAGTGGGGGTCATGGTGGACCTCGCCACATCACACACAATTTGCCTCCCCTTACTAGTGCGCCTGCCGGCATCAGTCCAGGCTGGGGGCTCCAAGGATGCATCTGTTCTCTCTGTAAACCAGGATCAAGTGTTTACTCAAAGAAAGCCAGTTCCTAAGGATGCCAGTGCCTGAGACACATTCATCTGCAAAACAGGAACTTACCCTTAAATGCCTTCAGGGGCCACATAAGAAACATAAGTGAATGGAGCATGTCAGTGTGGAGATAGAAGAAGGCTAGGTAGTTAGGGGTGGGACCATGGAAGGGAAAGTAGAATAAAAAGCTGAAGCCAGCTGCAGAAACAAACAAAGTGGCCTAGAGCTGAACCCAGTTGGGTGGGGAAAGATAGTGATGTCACCTCAGACCTCACATGGCAGCCCT
The DNA here is from genome assembly GCF_014108235.1 of Myotis myotis. Taxonomy (NCBI): domain Eukaryota; kingdom Metazoa; phylum Chordata; class Mammalia; order Chiroptera; family Vespertilionidae; genus Myotis; species Myotis myotis. Next base: position 110,681,205 of record NW_023416357.1, read on the forward strand.
CAATCAGGTCCATCCCACCAATGGAAACGTGAGCTTTAGAAAGTATGGAGTAGCTAGGGAAGGCAGCTTTCAGATAACCAATCACAAAGCAGCAAGGTGTATTAAATAACCAACAACAATTAAATAACCACAAAAATGTTGCTAAGGCAGAATTCTTTGAAAGAACCAATCAGATGCCAACAGGGTATATATCTACCCCTAGATAAAGAGCTTCTGTGGCAACCCACTTGGGTTCCCTCCCTGCTAGAGGGAGTCTGTTTATTTCTCAATAAACTTTGCTGCACTTACCTTCTTTGTTCTAGAACTCATTCTTCAATTTTGAAAGACAATGAATTCGGACCTGAATAGAAAATTGGTTTCATCTTTGGAGGTTCCACTGAGATTTTTGGAATGGTAAGCGAAGTGGACTCTTTTTCGCTTGCTCTATCTCTTTTATCTGGAGGCAAAAATACCAGGACCCTGTTGGTCAGTTAAAAGTGATTAGCATGGCCAATTAAAGACACAGGGGACAGACTTCTCAGGGAAGGGCCAGTCTAATCCCTCCTATCCCAGGAGAATGTGGGACTGGCTCTGGACCTGGTTTCCCTCTTTCTCTGTTCGTTATCATCCTGTCTAAAATTGGGTGGAAGGAGGAGACCAGAGTCCTGCGAGTCCTGACCGTGATTGGTTGAGCTAATGGCTGTGGGAACCCCTTCCCACAGGTGAGCATGAGCGGATGATTCTTCCTCATGGCTGATGCCTCCTAGGCCCAGACCCCATAGACTTAGGTTTCTTCACCTCTCTCTTTAGGACATATCTGCAGGAGGATGGTACACAAATTCTATGCAGGCTGACAGGCAGGCTACCCCACTACTACCCATGGTGTCCCATAAATTTTGTTATTTCCACTGAGGACACAGGGGGCCCATACCTTTTGTCTCTCACCTTCGTGGAGGCCCTAGCCTAACACACACCAGCAGGCCCAGTGCCACTTGACACAGGCTCTTCAACATTTTCTTTCCTGTTCCTCCTGCACTGCCCTTTTGAGCCAAGATAAGTGGGCCCTTTATCAGAAATGCCTTTTGTCCTCGGGGGCCAGAATTTTGGCTGTCCTATGGGTGGGCTATTGTCTGTGGCACCTTGGTTCATCATCATCATAGACTTCCACTTTCCCCATGAGGCCTGAGGACAGGCATATTCTTTTGGTGGACAGTGCAGACATAGACAACTCTTAAGACAAGTCACTAGACTCTCTTGGAGTCCAGGGAATTAATTGTCCTTTCCTCCACACCCTCTGTGTACAGGCTCTCCTCATTGTTGTCCTGAGAGAGGCCAACAATGGAGTGGGCTCTCCAAAAATATTTTAATTGTCTAGGCCACTCTAGAAATCAGAGCAAGTTTTTCCTCTCCCATTAAGGGAAATTCACACAGGCACACGGAAGGTCTCATTGGTAAGCGCGACTAGTCCAACAGACACTTGCTTATGGTCACACATATGTGAGCACAAGCAATAGGGGGTTAGGTCAGATAGGACCTCACTGGTAAGCATGTGTAGTCCAGCCGGTCATTAGCAGACAGTCTTTAGTGGACGTGCATTAGCAGACAGTCTTTTTCTTGTCCTACACAGGAAACACCTTGTGAGGGCCCCAGCTAGAAGGCACTAGATGCCTCTCTGTTCTTTTTGTCTTTTTCAGATGGGAAACTCCTCATCTACCACCGAGGTCAGCACCCCACTTGGTTGTACACTGAGGAACTGGGATTCATTTGACCCACAAACCTTGAAGAAAAAGTGCCTGACCTTCTTTTGTACTCAGGCGTGGCCTCAAAATAAGTTTGCAGATGGAGAGACATGGCCCCCAGAGGGAAGGATTAACTACACCATCTTTCCATTAGATCTTTCCTGTAGGAGAAAAGGGAGGTGGTCTGAGGTTCCATATCTGGGAATTCAGACCCACTCAGGTCCAGGTACCATTTTCCCTACAAGACTTAAAGCAAATTAAGATGGACTTGGGGAAACTTTCAGATGACTTTGACAAGTACATAGAAGTTTTTCAAGGGTTGACCGACCAACCTTTGTTTTGTCACGGAGGGACATTATGCTTCTCCTAAGCCAGACCCTCTCGGGGTCAGAGAAGCGATCGGTCATAGAGGCAGCCCAACAGTTTGGGGATGAATACTTCCTAGCAAATTACAGTGGGTCCCCCACTGATCATATTGAGCATTACCCCACTGGCCAACAGACCCTACCCTGGAAGATCCTAAATGGTTAGGTCAGTGATGGTGAACCTATGACACGCGTGTCAGAGGTGACACGCGAACTCATTTTTTTTTTTTTTGGTTGATGTTTCTTTGTTAAATAGCATTTAAACACATAAAATAAATATCAAAAATACAAGTCTTTGTTTTACTATGGTTGGAAAGATCAAAAAAATTCTATATGTGACATGGCACCAGAGTTAAGTTAGGGTTTTTCAAAATGCTGACATGCTGAGCTCATAAGGTTCGCCATCACTTGGTTAGGTGATGAGTTAAGGGACTGGAATAGGAAACATTATCATGCCTGTGTGATCCAAAGGTTGAGAAAGCACTGCTCCAAATGCTTGAACTACTCTAAATTATCATCTATAGACCAAGGGAAGGGTGAGAATCCCTTGGCCTTTATGGACAGACTCAGGGAGGCACTGCCAAAGTACGCCTCTATGTCCCCAGACTCTTTTGAGGTCCAACTCATTTTGAAAAACAAATTTGTAACTCAATCTGCTCCAGACATTAGGAGGAAACCATAGAAATTGGCAACTTTCCCTGAGAATACCCTAGATAACTTTCTAAAAGTCACCACCTCTGTCTTTTACAATCAGGACCAAGAGGAGGCCGAGGAGAGGAAGGCCAAGGGAAGGGAGAAGGCTGCAGCCATGGTTGCATCATTCCAAGATGCTAACATCATCAGTCGGGGTCCCAAGGGGTGTGGAACTCCCACCGTTACTTGCTATAACTGTAGTCAGCAAGGGCACATCCTAGGGGCTGCCCATGGGAAAACAGGAAGTCACCCTCCAAGCCCTGTTCTATCGGCAAGAGAACCACTGGAACTCCGGATGCCCAAAGGGGTGCAGGCCCCCACAGGCTGATTGGCATCTCAGATGGTCCAGCAGCAGGACTGACGGACCCAGTGCTTTCCCACCTGGCTCCAACATGGACTGTCATCTCCACCCAGGAACCCTGGGTAACCCTGACTGTTGGGGGCAAGGAAATTAGTTTCCTCCTTGACACTGGAGCCACCTTCTCTGTTCCCTCCAACCCAGGACAACCCTCTTCCCATAGTGACCTTAAGGGCGCATCTGGCAAGCCCTTTTCTCTCAGCCTTTGAGGGTTTTTTGCACACACCTCTTGATTATGCAAGAAGGTCCGACTCCCCTGTTGGGGTGAGACATCTTGGCCCGTTTTGGTACCACTATAGGCATGGCACTAGAACAAGAACTCTGTCTACCATTAGTGGAAACTGAAATCGACCTTAAAGTGTGGGCAACACAAGGGAAAGTTGGCAGAGGGATCAGGAAAAACCCCACTTGGATATACCTTAAGGATTCAACTTCCTTTCCCCATCAGAAATAGTACACCCTCAAGCCAGAGGCAAGTAAGGGATTACAGGTCCTCATAGGCAACCTGAAGGCCCAAGGCCTGGGTAAACCTTGTACCAGCCCATGCAACACTCCCATTCTGGGTGTCCAGAAGCCCAGTGGAGACTGGAGGCTTGTCCAAGACCTCCGACACTTATCCCCATTCATCCTGTGGTTCCTAATCCTTATATCTTACTGTCCCAGAGTCCGGAAGATACTGAGTGGTTTACAGCACTAGGTCTCAAGGGTGCTTTACATCCTGACTCACAGTTTCTCTTTGCCTTTGAAGATCCCTCCAACCAGTCTACCCAAATAACTTGGACATTTTTTTTTGCCCCAGGGGTTTAGAGATCGTCCCCACTTGTTTGGTCAGGGCCTAGATCAGGATTTGTGCCAATTTGAACATCCACAGACTAAGGTCAGACAGCATGTTGATGACATTTTACTATGTGCTCCCTCAGAGGAGGCTTCGCAGGAAGGCACCAAGGCCTTGTTCAACTTCCTGGTAGAAAGAGGATATAGGGTCTCGAGGTCTAAGGCACAACTTTGCCAGACATCTGTAACACATCTGGGCTTAGTCTTGACAAAGGGAGCAGGGTCCCTAGGAGAGGTTAGAGTCAAGCCTATTTCTTCCTTTCCTTTGCCCCGTACCTTAAGACAACTGATAGGTTTCCTGGGCATGGCAGGATGCTGTCGTTTATGAATTCCAGGTCATGGGGAGATTGCATGTCCCCTCTTCCAGGTGATTTAAAAAGCTCAGAAAGAGAAGTCAACTTTGCTGGAATGGGAGCCAGCAGCTGAATTGGTTTTTAAACAACTCAAACAGACCTCCTTCAAGCTCCAGCTCTGAGCCTTCCCACTGGCCAGGACTTCAATCTATATGTGACTGAAAGAGGAGGCATGGCTTTAGGGGCTCTGACCCAGACCTGTGGTCCCATAGAGCAACCAGTGGGATACCTGAGGAAGGGACTGGACATCATAGCAAGGGCTGGCCAGCCTGCTTCTGGGCTGTGGTAGCAGTAGCTTGCTGATCCCAAAAGCTACCAAACTGGCACCGGGAAGAGACTTTACTGTCTGTACACCCATAATGTGTCTAACCTCTTAACCTTGAAGGGGAACTTTGGTCCTTGGTCAGCCATCTCCTCAGGTACCAGGCACTTTTATTAGAGGGGCCGGCTGTCCAGTTAAAAATGTCCCACTCTGCATCCAGCCACCTTCCTCCCCAAGAAGGGTGAGGACATAGGTATGACTGTGAGCAGATTCTACTTCAGACTCATGCAGCAAGGGAGGACCTGAGAGGAACTCCTTAGAGAATCCAGAATTAATAGTCTTTACAGATGGAAGCTCCTTTGTGGAGCAAGGGGTCGGGAAAGCAGGCTATGCGGTTGTAACCTTTGACATCACTATTGGAAGTGCATCCCTCTCTCCTGGGACTGGTGCCCCACTGCAGAGCTGACTGCCCTCACAAGAGCCTGAGGTAAGCCAAGGTCAGAGAGCAAACATTGACGCAGACGCTAAGTATGCAGATTTGGTCTCCATGCCCACTCGGCTATTTGGGAGGAAAGACACTCCTGATGGCTAAGGATCTCCCATTAAATACCAGAAGGAGATCGATAGACCCCTATCAGCAGTCTCCCTTCCCTTAAAAGTGGTAGTTACACACTGCTGAGGACCTCAGAAGGGCAGGGACAGGGTTTCAGAAGGAACCGCAGTTCTGGGTAATTAATGTCCCTTACACTCCATGCAGGGTTCAGTCTGCCTTAAACACTGAGGGAATTTGGGGTATTGTGTACTTTCACAATTTTCTGTTTAATGGTAGCATTTCTTCTTTGGAACTTTGTACATCTGAAACAGGGGAATCACATTGCTCCTTGACCTTACTTTAAATCTCCCCTAACTAGAACCCCCTTATTAATTGTGAGTGTTATACTCCTTTCTTTCCTCACAACCTATGGTGGCTATGGATATCGCCACCCATGGCCCCAGCTCTGTCATTTATGGCCGAGGTGGGGAATTATTCTAATTGCTGTAATTGTCCCAAAGTACACAATCAAACCCATCCTGACCAGTTCCCAATCAAACGCACCCTGACCAGTTCCCATTGGTGGCTCTCCCCTTGTCCCTGGAGCAGACAAATAGATCCTGGCTGGGCCTGAAGTGGAGCAATACCTTCCACAATCTGGGATATCGGAGCCAACCATCTCTCCACCAGTGAGCATGGAGACACGCTCACACATGTATGAGGTAGGGACAGTATCTGTGATAATAGGAAATGCCTCTATTTGCTTTAAGTCATATAATTCAGCAGGACTCTTATTGGGATGGATTCCCTGGAAGTATTGCAATTACACCCTAGTCTTTCAAAATTCTTCCCTTTTATACCAACAAAATTGAAACATCTCTTTCATATCTGATATGCCAAATGCCACTATTTTTACTGGGGACCTAGGGGAAGAAGTCGGTTTTATGAGACAAAATGTCTCCTGGGAATATCCGAATAAGTGAGTCAAAGCTTCCTGCAACAATCAGGTGATTCGTTACTACTTTGTGAGATTTCAGGATTGATTGTTGCAGTCAATCCCAATTGTTAACACTCCTGGCAATTTTTTTTCAAAAATATTTAGAAGTGCCATATGTAGTGTCTCTCCCAAACATGCAACCTGGGAGACTACCCAATTTGATAGAACTAGGGATTGTGGTATTGGGATTAGGGTGGACACACCCATTACAACCTCTTCTCGAGAGACCAGGCATTGGTCATTTCATTGCATGAAGTTCTTTTGTTTTGCTGGGATTCCCTGCTCGAAAAGTCTGTCCTTAACCTTTCCATCCAGTCCACCAGTCTTGCAAGGCCACGGTGGGGGCAACTGAAGCTCAGCAGGAATCACTTACTCTCTGGCATCCATGATCCTTCAGAACCAACAGGCCTTACACATACTAACAGCAGAAGTAGGAGGGACATGAGCTCTGGTAAATGAAACTTGCTGCATGTGGATTAACACATGGTCACAGATAGAGGAAAATCTTCATATTATAAAAAAGAATATTAAACTCATTGACAACCTAAAGGTGCAAGCAGGGTCAGGTCCTAGTTGGCTGCAAACACTCTTATTCCAATTTAAGAATTCCTTATGGTCCCAGCTTCTACCCTTGCTATAGCTTCTTATTATAATCAGACTATAATAAGTTGTTGTTTGGACCCTGCTTTTTAAACTTACTTGCATGCTTTGTTTCCTCCAGGATAGAAGCAATCAAATTACAAATGGTCATGGAAATGGAACCCCGAATGTCAGCTCCCATCTTCTGTGGTCCCTTAGATCTCCCACCTCTGATGCAGCACTAACACTCACTATTATATCCCTCTTCAGCTGGCAGTAGCCAGGTCAGTCATCATCCCTATTCCCAACAGCAGCTGGGGCCTCCAAATTGGAGGGGGGAATTAGGAAATAGAAGAGGGCTAGGTAGTTAGGGATGGGACCATGGAAGAGGAAATAGAATAGAGAGCTGAAACCAGCTGCAGAAACAAAGTGACCTAGAGCTGAACCCAGTTGAGCAGGAAAAGACAGTGACATCACCTTGGACCTGACATGGCAGTCCTTAATCAGGCCCATCCCACTGGTGACAACTTGAGTTTTAAAAAGTATGGATGTTGCTAGGGCAGGCAGCTTTCATATAACCAATCACAAAGCAGTGAGACATATTAAATAACCAATTCCAAGGATGTTGCTAAGGCAGAATTCTTTGAAAGAACCAATCAGAAGCCAGTAGGGTATATATCTACCCCTAGACAAAGAGCTTCTGTGGCAACCCACTTGGGTCCCCTCCCTGCTAGAGGGAGTCTGTGTACCTCTCAATAAACTTTGATTTCACCTTCACTTACCTTTTTTGTCCGTGAATTCACTCTTCGATTTTGTGAGACAACAGACTCAGACCAAACAGAAAATTGGTATCATTAGGAGAGGTTCAGTAGCAGAGACTGTGGCAAACTGAGAACAAATACTAAGGAGAAAGCCGATATGGAACTCCAGCCACCTGTTGCCCTGGAAGAATTGGGGTACAGTGTAGCCCAGTCTTCTGATATTTTTAAGGAAAGAAGGTTTCTCATTGTACTTAGAGTCAAAGCCAAAGTCCTGACAATTGCTTATAAGGCCCTGAGGATTTGCTCCCCTTCCCCACTCCCATCATCTCTATGGCCTCATTTCCTACCACTCCTACACACCCCACAGAGAAAAGGCCATGTGAGGATACAGTGTGAAGGGCCCCTCTGCAAGCAAAGGAGAGAGGCCCTACTGGAAACCAACCCTGCCAGCACCTTGATCACGGACTTCCAGCCTCTAAAACTGAGGTTTAAATTTCTGTTGCTTCAGTCACCAGTCTGTAGTATCTTGTTATGGCAGCCCAATCCAATGTATCTGAGCATCTGGATTTTTATGTGAAATCTCCTGTCATAAATACTGTCCACTGTTTCAAAATTTAAAAATAAACTTTGAAGGTCTTACTGTAGACCAAACAGGTCTAACCATCCCTCTACAGCTAGAGATTTCCTACCTATTTTTGAAGCTTAAGCACCACCTCCACCAGGAAGACCACCTGGATCCCCTTATCTTGTCTCTGCCTCAGCACTCCCATGCTTTGGGTTAGCATAGCCATGATTTCTCTTTGAGAAAAAACTACCCCTCCTCCATTGCACACACCATTGATGGGTATCGCAGAAAATGACTGAATATTTCCCTCATTCATTTCTTCTTCCTTGGCACAAAGGGAGACTACATTTCCCAGCCTCCTTTGCTGTGAGATTGAAACAAAATGACTATGTTCCATCAATTTGCCAGGCAGGGATAGAGAGAGGATAAATGCCACCTCGAGGTATAGTCCCAAATGATGGCCCACATTCTCTCCCCCTCTGTGGCAGCCACAAAGGCTCCATGTTGAAGACAGCGGAATCACATGATGGATGGGGCCAGGGTCCTGGGATCACTGCGTGGAAGAGAACCACCAGGATGGCTGCCATTTTCACTCAGACTGTGATGTGAGTAAGAAATAACCTTTACTGTTGGAGGAATGGATTTGGGGGTGGGGATGATGTTGGGGTTTGCTATTGTGGTCTAGCCACCTCTGATGAGCTTTTAGACCGCTGTGAGTGTCAGAGCAGCCTGCTCCTCCCCTTTGGGCCAAGCCAACTGGCCTCTCAAGGTGGAGAGAAAGTAAGCCACTGGCTCTGACTGTTCAGCAGAGGTTCCCTTGAGAGGCAGCCCATCATCCTGCTTCTTGGAATCTGTGTCCATCTGGATCTTGCCCTTTTGTTGTTGTTAATCCTCATCCAAAGGTATTTTTCCATTGATTTTTAGGGAGAGTGGGAGAGAGAGGGAAAGACGGAGAGAAACATCGATTGGTTGCCTCTTGCACGAGCCTCAACCAGGACCTGGCCGGGGAGGAGCCTGCAACCAAGGTACGTGCTCTTGACCGGAATTGAACCCTGACACTTTGGTCCCCATTCCAATGCTCTGTCCACAGACCAAACTGGCCAGGGCTGGATCCTGCCCTCTGAAAGCTCGGTCAATGTGAGTCTGAATTCCTGCCTCATTGTCCCAGCTTTGGTCCTACTCTGACCCCTGGGATTTACTTCCTAATCCTGGTCCCCTGCCATGTACCTGTCTGAGGAACCTAGAAATTCTACACCCTGAAGGCCTCCCTCCCGGCCCAGAGCACTCAGAGCCCAGCCCCCTCACTGGCCCTTGGAAGGTGTCCGGCCACTCCAGGATGGCCATAACTGTGTCCAGTCCAACGCGCGGCAGTTCAACACAGTCCGAGGCTCCTTCATGTCATTTCCTTTCCCAATCTGCTCATGAGTCTTAAAGGTTGCAGAGTGGCAATAAACCCATGTAACCAGATTGCTTTTGTTTAAATCTTTATTTATTACTCACTAGACAAAGGCCTTGGTCATAACTCTCACACCCCAATTTTCTTATTGGCAAAATGGGCTTAATAACAGTCCCTAGTCTCAAGACTTTTATGCAGATTTAATAATTAATAGATGTAAAGTATGTAGATCAGGGTCTGGTACAAAGTAGTGCTCACTGAATGTGAACTGCCGGACTGTGTGCCTCTTACTGAGCCTGTTCTCTTTAACCCTCTGATGAACAGTAGCATGCGCTCCTGCTTACAGAGAAGGAGGGTGCGGCTCGGAGGTTAGGAACTGGCCTGGACTAAAAGCTCATCAGAGATGCAGCCAGGGTTCTGAGGTGTGTATTTCTGTCCCATCTACAGTCTGCTTCTCCAAAGCCAGGAAGCAAGGGGAGCGAGGCTGACAGCACCTCTCCATGTTTCAGGAGCCACACTTGATGCTTGTGAATACAGTGTCAAGCATCCCCTGACAGCCCTGTGCAGGGGTCACATTACCCCCAGGCAGCGCACAGAGGAGCTTTCTCTCAGGGAGGTGAAACGAGTGGCCGAAGCTCTGCTGCTAAGAGCATTGGGCTTTGAATCCAGGTCAGTTTGACTCCAAAAGCTCGCTCCACTGCCCGGCTCCCTCTCGTAGTGATTAGAGCTGTCTGTTGAGCTTGCCTCTACAGCCCAGGCAAGCACAGCTGCCACTGCTCCCTCAGGCAGCGTCCCCCTCAGGAAGCCCCGGTGCTAGGAGCGGAATGTGCTGCCCAGGTGGCCACAGCTCCCGCGTGGCAGAGGCAGGGCGGGAACCCACACTGCGCCTTCCCCTTTGCGATACTTGTTCTAGCGCAGCCACAGCGTCAGCCTGCAGGGACCAAGGGCCTCCTGCCATGGTGACATCCCTCCCACCTCCTCACGGGCCACACCGCAGCTGTGCCAGAGCGGCTCATTGTCTTGGGTGCTGTTACCGTAACTCAGAATTCAACATATTTTGGCCCAAATTGGAGTTTCTGTGCATGTAAAAAAGGGTTGCCCTGCCCAGCTGGTGGCTCAGTTGGTTGGAGGGTCATCCCATACACCAAAAGGTTTCGGGCTCTATCCCTGCTCAGGGCAAGTACAGGAGGCAAACAATCAATGTACTCTCTCACATTGATGTTTCTCTCTCTCCCCATCTCTTTCCTTTCCCTTCCTCTCTCTAAAATCAGTAAACATATTCTTGGCTGAGGATTAAAAACAATTTTATAAAAGGATTGGCCTAGCACAGGGGTCCTCCAACTTTTTAAACAGGGGCCAGTTCACTGTCCCTCAGACCGCTGGAGGGCCGGACTATAGTTTAAAAAAAAAACACTATGAACAACTTCCTATGCACACTGCACATATCTTATTTTGAAGTAAAAAAACAAAACGGGAACAAATACAATATTTGTATTTGCATGTGGCCCGTGGGCCATAGTTTGAGGACCCCTGGCCTAGCAAATGAGGGGTGGGAAAAGATGATAGGCTTTTTTGGACACATGCAAGGCCCGTTCTTATCCAAGGGCAAGGCTCATGCACTTGAAATTGCATCCTTTTAGAGAAATGGTCCCCAGAACTATTGGGGAAGGACTTTAGGCTGCCGGCTTGGAGGGCTGACTAAGGGCCTGTGAGCTGCTGTCCTCAGGGGCTGGTGGGGCAGGTCCAGCTCTCCCCACAGGTGAGAGATGCTGCCAACCCCAAGCCCCCGGTGGCCCTTGGAAGGGTGGCAAGCTCACTCCCAGCATGCCTCCTTCCTGCAGCAGGAAGCCAGGTCCTCCAAGCGGTCCCAGTGAGGACTGACAGAGCTCCAAGGGGTCAGAGCACAGGCCACTCAGGACCCTTCCGCAGAGAGAAGGCGCGTCACAAATGGCTAATGGAACAAAAGCAACATTGTCAGTGAGATGAGTCTTTTCCTGGGAGTTCCCGTTGCATGAGCTAGCGCCTCTGGCCGGAGGTTGGAGCCCAGCGCAGAGGAACGGTGGCTGCTTCCCGCCTGCCGGGCCGTGTGCCTGCGTCCCTGCGTCATGGAACCTTGCTGCCCACACCGTGTGTGCAAAAGCTCACAAAAGGGCCAAAGAAAAGGCGTGGCTATTTCGACTCTAGATGGCAAATATGAGGAAACCACGGCAACCTGGGTGCTGTGCCTGCCTTCAAGGGCTCGGTGCTGATTTGCGCTCGCACACTCACCGCCCTGCGTCGCTGGTGCCGCTGTTGGAAATGACTGTATTAATTGTAGGAAGCTCCGCAGGAAAGCCTCTGCTTAGTAACACTGTGTTAATTCGAGTCTGGCTTTCAAAGGTCATACAACTGCTTTGAATTAAAAGTTTGTGGGTTTTCTTTTAAAGAGAATGGTCTCCCCTTTGTTCCTTCACTCTTTGCAAGGAAATTCTGGGTAGCGAGCTTCCGGCCCTTCCTCAGCTTCCTGCCTGGTTCCTCCGGCCGGGGAGGCCAGTTCCACGTGGGCAGTGACTGTGTGGACAGACCTGCAGTGCACGCACACCTCTGCCTCGGCCGCCCCTCGGCCTTTTCCATGTCTGCAGCTCCGCTCTGCAGACTCAGGTCTCCTCTTCCATCCACGCGCAGAAGCCCCTCCCTCGGCCAGGATGTCTGTGGGCGTCCTCACGCGCGCCAGTGGAGTCCGGCCAGCCTCTTGCTGACCAGCCAGGGGTTAATGAAGTAAGAGACCCCAGTTTGGGTTTGGCTCTAAACTGTTCTTCTTCCAGTTTTAACCTGAGACCCTGAAACAAGGGGTGCTTTGCTATGTGATTGAAGCATCCTGCCTCCCTGGCCAGTGATGGTTGCACACATGTCTGCTGGCCCAGGCCTGCCAGATAGAGTCTATTACTTGCAGTCTATCACTTAGATTTTTCAAAACTCTCTTTATCATGATTACTCTGAAGCATTAGAGATTGAGCCTGTGTGTTTATCTCCCCTGTGGAACAGCCTGAATTCATTGTTGTCCAATTCGACAGTAACAGTGGTCTGCACTTTACGTGCATCATTTCCTTTCCCTCATACAACAACCCTAAGAGACAGTGCTACTGCTACGCCTTTTTTGGGGGTGAGTCTCCGAGAGGCCAAACAGCTTTCCCAAGTCACACAGCTTTACAACCTGAATGGGAGCTGAGTGTGCCCGGCTCCAGAGTCAGCCACGCTTTACAGGGACTTGCCCCTAGCAACTCGGTACAGATGTAGGTACAGATGCTGCCCTGGGAAGTGGAGAAAGCCCAGCTTCCCCTGGACACCTGGCAGCAAAGGCCATCTACAGCTTTGGGGCACTGTCTGCAGCTGACAGATGGCACCACCCCTGCCAAGTCATTTTAAAAGCTCAGGTTTACAAATCAATAAAATGTAATCCATCAACTATTGAAGGGCTGAGGGTGCTAGTAAGATGAGATGTAAGCCTAGCATTGCTTGTGACCATCTTACCACCAAGATGGGAGAGCTTGTCTGAAAATGGACACCACATGGGGAGAGAAGGTCTGAGAGGAGGAGAGAGGGAGAAACCCAATGCTGATCTCATGCGAGCCCCTGGATCCAGCCGTGCCTGCATGTGTACCACTTTTCTAAAATCACTTGAAATTGCTATCCAACCCTTCCATGTCCTGGTACTTACAATTAAAAATAAATTATAAACTGTTAACTCTTCTCCTGAACTTTTTCAATTTCATGAGTCAACACATATTCCTTTCCTGATTAACTCATGAGATGAATTTTCTGTCATTCATGCCTGCAAGAATCTTGAGTATGTATTGGTTTTATATTGTTATTGTTTTTCTCTTTATTATTGATATTAGTATTATTAGTACATAACACATGGATACATGATTTAACTGTGGATTAAGAGGTTCCTCAAACTTTACCTCACAAACACAAAAATTACTGCCAGCTGAATCACAGACCTAAATCTAAAAGCTAAAAATATAACAACTTCCAAAATGAAATGTATGACAATGTATTTGAACACTTGGCCCAAAGACTTCTCAGACAGGACAAAAAAAAAAGCATTAACCATAAAAATTTTGAAATTATAGAAGATTAAACTTTATCAAAATTGAAAACTTCTTTTCTAAAGAAATTGATTAATAAAATGAAAAGGCAAGAAACAGACTAGGAGATAATATTCACAATCCATATATCTGACAAAGAATTTGTATCCAGAATATATAAACAAGTCATACAACCCAGAAAAAAGAAAGTTTAATGGGGAATTGGCCTGAACAGATATTTCACAAAGAAGATACTCAGATGACCAACAAGCCATATGAGAATATGTTCTACATCAGCGGTTGCCAAGCGGTGGTCCGTGAGGTCCAAAAGGTTGGTGACCACTGATCTATATCATCAACCTTCTCAGAAATGCAAATTAAACCCACAGTGAGATACCACTTTATACCCCCAGAAAGACTAGAACTGAAGACAGAGAAGCCCACATATTGGTGAGGACATGGAGCAGCTGGAACTTTCAGACATTGTTGGCAGAATTTGATTGGTTGTCAATACTCTGGGAAGCCCTTTGATCTTAGTTAGACATACACCTGGAATGACCCAATGATTTCACTTCTAGGATCCAAGAGAAATGAAAATCTGTGCCCACAACAATTACTTTTCTAAGAGTGTTCATATTGCTCTATTAATAACAACCAAAACCTGGAAATGATCCAAATGTCCATAATGAAGTTATATTCACCAATAGAAATTGACAAACAATGAATACATGTCGTAACATAGATGAATCTCAAAAGCATTATGTTGAGTATAAGGAGCCAGACACAAGAAACTAAATATTTTCTGATTCCATGTACATGAAGTTGTAGTATAGGCAAAACTAAGCCCTGGCGATAGGAATCAGGTCGCTGTTGCTTGGGTGGGAGTGGAGGATGAGCTGTTAGGGTTCCTGCTTTCAGGGAGTATGTAACAGAGGAAGCATGAGGACTCTGGAACTAGGATGTCCAACACATGTCCTGGCCTCATGACACCAGATGTGTGACCGTGGGCATGGTGCTTGACCTCTCTGACCGCCCGTTTCTCCACCTGAATGGAGTTGTTGAAGAGTTAAGATAACATGTAGTGTAGTAAGTTGAATAGTGTCCCCCCAAAAGTTCATGTCCACCCAGAACCTTGGAGTGTGACCTTATTTGGAAATAGGGTCTTTATAGATAGAATGAAGACAAGGATCAAGATGAGAACATATTGGGTCTAAGTCCAGTGACAATGCCCTCAAGAGACAGACAGAGAGAAGCAGTGGCTGATGAAGGCAGACATTGGAGCGATGTGTGTGCCAAAGAACACCAGGATGGCTGGCAGCACTGCAGTCTGGGAGTCAGGGCTTAATCTAATAGGCCTACCCTTGTGGCCTCATTGTAACTTACTTACCCCTCTTAAGATCTCACCTCCAAATACAGTCCCACTCTGAAGTGCCAGGGGTTGGGGCTTCAACATATGCATTTTGAGGAGACACAGTGCGCTGTAACAACATTGACAAATGCTTACTGTCCTGAAGCAGCAGCTTGCAAAGGTGATTCACTGACACTGACCGAGGGTCGCTGAGGGTCCCTGCAGCAGCCATGGAGGCACTCTGTCACATCTTCCCACTGGAGAACCTGCTAGCGAGTGGGGCTGTGTGACAGCCTGCAGACATAGCACCTTTGTACCCAGGTCCATGCTCGTCACCTCTATGCTGGTCAGTGTTCCAAACTCAAATGCCTCAGACACAGACAAGTAACATAACAGTAGGAACCAGCCAGGTGTAGGGTCCGAGGGGTGGTGGGGCTGATGGGGACCTGGAGAGAATACTCATTCAAATGCAAGCTGTTAAACCAGCCAGAGAAGCACACTGGGGACAGAATTCCCCTGCTGAGGAGTTTGCAACTCTTGCTTTGCTTCTACATTATTGTTATCATCCTCATCCTCATCCTCATCCTCATCCTCATCCTCATCCTCCTGCCTCCTCTGTTTGGAAATCCTTTCCTCCGTCCCAATCTGGTGAACTCCGCCCCACACCTCAAGGCCCTACATCAGTGATGGTGAACCTTTTGATCTCGACGTGTCAGCATTTTGAAAAACCCTAACTTAATTCTGGTGCCATGTCACATATAGAAATTTTTTGATCTTTGCAACCATAGTCAAACAAAGACTTATATTTTTGATATTTATTTTATATATTTAAATGCCATTTAACAAAGAAAAATCAACCAAAAAAATGAGTTCACGTGTCACCTCTGACACACGTGTCATAGGTTCGCCATCACTGCCCTACATAAATGTCAGCTGCTCAGGGCCTTCCACGCCCTGAGTACAGACCCTCCCCCCTCCTGGTCCCCACAGCACTTGGCATATTCCTCATTCCAGCAAGGAGCAGGTCTGTTCCCTGCGAGGCAGGAAGCTCCCAAGGCCAGGCCTTGTTCTCCCTGTTCTGCACTCGCGTTGAGGCCAGGAAACTGACTACTGAGTGCTTCCTGTGTACCAGGCATGGCCACAGCACTTCCTCTTCACACAAGCATTTCTCTGACCTCATTTTGAAGTGGAGATTCTGATCCCAGAAAGATGAAATTCCTTGCTCTAGGCCCCACGACGAGCAAACAGGCAGAGCCAGGGTTCTAGTGCAAGTGCCCGATGACAAAGCCCGACCTCATCTTTCATGCCACCTGCTCCCCAGGCAGCCAGAGGGCAACCTGCTGGCACAGGGCTGAGGGTCGGGGAGTGGGCACTGGGAGAGCCCCTGTCCTTTCTGTATGCTGAGGGGGTGGATCAGCTGGGCTTTAGCTCCTTTCTGCACTGGCGTTTTATTCTGGGAGACCTGATTTCTCTCCTTTGACATCGTCTGAACCATTGGAGACAAGTTCCTGCTGAAAAAGCCATTAGCCTGCCTGTGGGTGACCTCAGAGGGTTTCCAGGTGCCTCTGCGATTCTTAGTCCTGAAGATCAAACTCCGATTATCCCGGCTCATCAGGCACACCCTGAAACCAAACTCCAGGGGATGCACTTCTCAGCTGCTCAGCCGGTTCAAGAAGAAGGTGGCAGAGACCTGGGCACGAGCACATCTGCCCCCTTGGAGGCGGGCTTCTCATTGCCCAGGTGCCTGGCACCTAGGCCATGTGCGCAGGCTGGAGGCAGACTCTTGGCTCACGCCCAGCTCCACTGCTTTCCAGATGAGTGTCTGCGAGCAGGGTTCTTGCCCTCGCTGTTCCTCAGTCTCCTGGCCTATAAAATGGGGTGAAGGATGGAGCCTCTATAGCTGGCTGTTGTGGGGAATAAACAAATGATTGCATGTCTCTAGCGCAGTCCCTGTGCACAGGAAATGCTGATAACCTAAGTCATGACTAGTATAAAGGGGCTTTTCAGGGCTTTGTAGTTCCTCACCAGACACAGTTGAAACTCCCGGTCATACTCGCAAGGCCCTGTACTCTCTGGCCCATGACCCCACCACCCTCCAACCCTATAGACTATTGACAGACCCAGGTCCCTGCTCTATCCCCGCCCCCTCCAACCCTATCAGCTATTGACAGACCCCAGGTCCCTGCTCTATTCCTGCCCCCTCCAACCCTATCAACTATTGACAATATCCCAAGTCCCCTGCTCTATTCCCGCCCCCTTCAACCCTATCAACTATTGACAGACCCAGGTCCCAGCTTTATTCCTGCCCCCTCCAACCCTATCAACTATTGACAGACCCAGGTCCCAGCTCTATTCCCGCCCCCTCCAACCCTATCAACTATTGACAGACCCAGGTCCCAGCTCTATTCCTGCCCCCTCCAACCCTATCAACTATTGACAGACCCAGGTCCCAGCTCTATTCCCGCCCCATCAAACCCTATCAACTATTGACAGACCCAGGTCCCAGCTCTATTCCAGCCCCCTCCAACCCTATCAACTATTGACAGTATCCCAGGTCCCTGCTCTATCCCTGCCCCCCTGCTGCCACATGTAAGTCCTTACTCACCTTCAGAGGTCTCCTGCTCCTGGGCCCCTTGCAACCTCTCCCTCAGGCAGGAGGACTCGAGAGCCCTGCAGGTTCTTTCATTGCAGCATATTGTGAGTCAAACATTATTTGGAAGAGAAGAAAGCCAGGGCTTCTTTATAACAAGAAACAATGAGAATAAATTACCTAACCCTACAACTCAAAGAGTTCGAAAGAGAGCAACAAGAAAAGCCCAGTGTAAGCAGAAGGAAGGAAATAATAAAGATCAGAGCAGAGATAAACGACATAGAGAACATCAACAACAAAAAAAACAGTACAAAAGATCAACAAAACCAAGAGCTGGTTCTTTGAAAGGATAAACAAGATTGATGAACCTCTAGCCAGGATCACCAAGAAACAAAGAGAGAGGACCCAAATAAACAAAATCAGAAATGAAAGAGGAGAAATAACAACAGACCCCACAGAAATACAAAGGATTGTTAGAAAATACTATGAACAATTCTACTCCAACAAACTAGACAACCTAGAGGAAATGGACATATTCCTAGAAAAATACAACCTTCCAAAACTTAATCAAGAAGAAGCTAAAAGCCAAATCCGGTTTGGCTCAGTGGATAGAGCGTCGGCCTGGTACCTGAAGGGTACCAGGTTCGATTCCGGTCAAGGGCATGTACCTGGGTTGCGGGCATATCCCCAGTGGGAGATGTGCAGGAGGCAGCTGATCGATGTTTCTCTCTCATCGATGTTTCTAACTCTCTCTCTCCCTTCCTCTCTGTAAAAAATCAATAAAATATATTTTTAAAAAAAGGAAAAAAAAAAGAAGAAGCTAAAAATCTCAATAGGCCAATAACTATGGAGGAAATTGAAGCAATAATCAAAAAGCTTTCAGCAAACAAAAGCCCAGGGCCAGACAGCTTCACAGGGGAGTTTTACCAAACATTTAAGGACGAACTAAAACCTATCCTCCTCAGACTATTCCAAAAACTTCAAGAGGAAGGAACACTTCCAAGCTCATTCTATGAAGCCAGCATCACCCTAATACCAAAACCAGATAAAGACAACACAATGAAAGAGAATTACAGGCCAATATCCCTCATGAACATAGACGCCAAAATCCTCAACAAAATCCTAGCAAATCAGATCCAGCAGTACATCAGAAAGATCATACACCATGACCAAGTAGGAATTATTCCAGGGATGCAAGGATGGTACAATATCCGCAAATCAATAAACGTAATACATCACATAAACAAATTGAGAGAAAAAAACCACATAGTCATATCAATTGATGCAGAAAAAGCATTTCACAAAATCCAACACCCATTTTTGATAAAAACTCTAAGCAAGGTGGGAATAGAAGGATCATACCTCAACATAATAAAAGCTATATATGACAAACCCACAGCCAACATCATAATCAATGGGCAAAAATTAAAACCATTCCCCCTAAAAACAGGAACAAGACAGGGATGCCCCCTCTCACCACTCCTGTTCAACATAGTACTGGAAGTACTAGCCGTTGTGATCAGACAAGAAGAAGAAATAAAAGGCATCCAAATTGGAAAAGAAGAAGTAAAATTGTCTTTATTTGCAGATGACATGATACTGTATATAGAGAACCCTAAAGACTCCATCAAAAAATTATTAGTCTTAATAAATGAATTCGGCAATGTAGCAGGATACAAAATTAATGCCAAGAAATCCATGGCATTTCTTTACACCAATAGTGAACTTACAGAAAGTGAGACTAAAAAAGCAATCCATTTACCATCACACCAAAAAAATTAAGATACCTAGGAATAAACTTAACTAAGGAGACAAAAGACTTATATGCGAAAAACTATAGGACACTGGAAAAAGAGATAGATGAAGACATAAACAGATGGAAGAACATACCGTATTCATGGATTGGTAGAATCAACATCATCAAAATGTCCATACTACCCAAAGCAATCTATAGATTCAATGCAATCCCCCTTAAATTACCAATGGCATATTTCACAGATCTAGAACGAATGTTCCAAAAATTCATCTGGAATAAAAAAAGACCTCGAATCGCTGCAGCAATCCTGAGAAAGAAGAACAAAGTAGGTGGGATCTCAATACCAGATATCAAACTGTATTACAAAGCCACTGTTCTTAAAACAACTTGGTACTGGCACAAGAACAGACATATAGATCAATGGAATAGAATAGAGAACCCAGAAATCGACCCAAACCACTATGCCCAATTAATATTCAACAAAGGAGGCAAGAGCATACAATGGAGTCAAGACAGTCTCTTCAATAAATGGTGTTGGGAAAATTCGACAGATACATGCAAAAAGATGAAACTAGATCACCAACTCACACCATACACAAAAATAAACTCAAAATGGATAAAAGACTTAAACGTAAGATGGGAAACCATAAAAATACTAGAGGAATCCACAGGCAGCGAAATTGCAAACATGCCGAAGGAATTTCTTCTCTGATAATGCTCCTTGGGCAATGGAAACTAAAGAGAAAATAAACAAATGGGACTACATCAAAATAAAAAGCTTTTACACAGCAAAGAAAACCATCAACAAAACAACAAGAAGACCCACTACATGGGAGAACATATTTGCCAATGATATCACCGATAAGGGTTTAATCTCCAACATCTACAGGGAACTCATGAAACTTAACAATAGGAAAATAAACAACCCAATCAAAAAGTGGGCAATGGACCTAGCTAGACACTTTTCGAAAGAGGACATACAGAAGGCCGAAAGACATATGAAAACATGTTCAAAGTCACTAATTATTTGAGAGATGCAAATCAAAACTACAATGCGGTATCATCTCGCACCTGTCAGAATGGCTATCATCAACAAATCAACAAACAACAAGTGCTGGAGAGGATGTGGAGAAACAGGAACCCTTCTGCACTGCTGGTGGGAATGCAGACTGGTGCAGCCACTGTGGAGAACAGTATGAAGCTTCCTCAAAAAACTAAAAATGAAACTCCCCTTTGACCCAGTGATCCCACTTCTAGGAATATACCCCAAGAAACCAGAAACACTGATCAGAAAGGATATATGCACCCCTATGTTCATAGCAGCACAATTCACCATAGCTAAGATTTGGAAACAGCCTAAGTGCTCATCAGCAGATGAGTGGATTAGAAAACTGTGGTACATCTATACAATGGAATACTACACTGTGGTAAAAAAGAAGGAACTCCTACCATTTGCAACAGCATGGATGGAACTGGAGAGCATTATGCTAAGTGAAATAAGCCAGTCAGAGAAAGATAAATACCACATGATCTCACTCATTTGTGGATTATAGAGAACAACATAGACTGATGAACAGGGACAGATCCAAAGACAGAGAAACAGTGATCAGACTATCAATCCCCAGAGGGAAAGCAGGGGCGGGAGGGGATAAGGGGAAGAGATCAACTAAAGGACTTGTATGCGTGCATATAAGCCAAACCAATGGACATGGACAACAGGGGGATGAGAGCATGAGTGGGGAGGGGGAGGATGGGGGTTAATGGGGTGATAAGGACACATTTGTAATACCTTAACTAATAAAGAATTAAAAAACAAAACAAAAACAAAAACAAAAAAAACATACCCAGGCCCTGTTCAGGCTGTGTCACACCCTCCCTGCTGGTGTGAGGCTGAGGGCAGCATTTGTTCCTCCTGACGACTGACTGGCCCAGAACTTCTATTAATTCATTCAATAAATTTTCATTGATTTCTTACTAAGTTTGCTTTATTGCACACTTAATAGTTCACTTCAAAGTGCAGGGAGTATGGCAGTGAGTACAATAGGCCAAGTCTCTCTCTCAGAACTGCATCTGCTACTGGAGACAGACAATAGCAAGTGAGTAAGCCCTAAGAGGCCACCTCCCAGTGAGGCCAGAGGGACAGCCGCACTGCAGGGTCGGAGGGCGTGGCAGGATCAGCCCTGTGGGAGGGCAGGGCTGGGGAACCCTGCCAAGGGCCATTCAAAGTTATCAACTTAAGTTATCTAGCACCTGCTAGATTTGGTCAGACATTTAATTCCCTCACCCCTCCTGCCTTGGCAGGGCCAGACAATGATTTTGAGGGCCTTCTATGGTGAGGCCTAGGGCTGAGGGCGGAGGGCTGGGCCTTTCCCCACAGCTGCTGGAGAGGGGCAGAAAAGCTGCTGTGAGAAGGCAGGACCCGGGGAAGGTAAGGGCTGTGTGCCTGGGGCCCCAGTGGGTGTGTGGCTGACAGGTTTGGCTGGAGTGGAGTGAACGAGGAGAATGTAGAAACAGAAGAGACCAGAAAGGTGGGGGGCACTTGACAAATGGGGAGCCCTGAGCCAGCGCAGGGGAGCGGGGTGAGCGCCCCTGTCTGGTCACCCCTAACCCATCCTCCTGGAGAACAGCCCAGAGGGCAGCAAGGGAAGAGGAGGCAGGGTAGGGAGGGTTCCTGTTGTTGGAGGGGCTGTGCCTGTGCCAGGGCAGAGCAGGCAGGTGGGCAGTCTTCAGCAGGGGCATTAGATTTGTATCAGAAATCAGAGTGGGAAATCCAGGGGACCTTGACCCGCACCCATCAGTGCGATCTCTCCACAGTCCCGGCTGAGCCCACTCAGCACCCTTCCACCTCACAGCTCCCTGTGGGCCATTGTCACTAGCACTACGGTCTCTGTGGCTTCGGAGAAACAGACCTGCAAAGCACTACTGCGCTTTAGAGGCTGAGGGTGAAATTAAGAACAACTTGCTTGCCATTTATAATTCATGCACCACACACCCCACTCCCCACACTCCCGAGGGGCTCTCACTAACACCATCGCAAAGCCACTCCCTAATGGCCCAGGAGCTATTGCAACATAAAGTGAGAAGATAGGACACGGTGCTATTTACTATAATATTGTCACACAATATAAGGCAGAATGGCAGAGGGAAGAAGAGCGGGAGAGGGCAGGGGAGGGGGAAGAGCAGGGAACTGAGATGGGAGCAGAGCGGAGGGGTGAATGAAAAAATAAACTGGAACAAAACATTAATCGTGGTTATTTCCCTGCTTCAAACTGTAGGGAGATCTTGTGTTAGGAGCTGCAGGGGACACCACTGGGCGCTCTACGCAAGACCGAGGCCGCAGGTGAAACTGCCTGGCAGCAACCACGTCTCCTTGGGCGCCTATTCTGCTTGTGCTTTGGAAGGGAGGCCACACCGGGCCTGAGGCGCTCTCATTGGTGCTTCTAGTCCCATTTGGACCTAGGGCTGCCCCAGGACCCAGGTCTGTGGGTGCGCGGCTTCCCGTTGGTCAGGACCTGTCTGGGAGGCCACGCAGGGCCGCCTGGTCTGACCAGGGTGGAGAAGCCCTGGGGCATCAGGATGTCCTGGGACCAGCTCTGGGCTGTCTAGCTGTCTGTCTTGCACTGTCTGTCCGCAGGAGTTGGACTCTGTGCTTTGTGTGGGCATTTGCATTTGCCTTGTTTGTCTGCCTGTACATGTGCTGCCTCCCATTGGGAAACTCACATCCAGTCCTGAACACAGCCCTAGGGAGCAGCTTCCAAACTGAGTAGGAAGAGTTCTGTTGACATAAAGGCTTGGGTGCTCATAGAGATTAAGGAACATAACACAGGGGTGTACAGGCTGGGCGTCCACTGTGGATGGGAGGGCTGTGTCCTCAGTGCAGCCTCTTTGCCTCCTGGAGTGTCAGCATTCACTCCCCCACCCTCGCCCTGCTTCCCCTGAGGAGGGCACTTTCTGGTGCCCCCACACCAGGGGAACCGATGGAACAGCACCCCCAATTCCCTGAACAACCAGGGGTTCCAGCAGCCAGGCCACGCCCCTTCTCTGAGGAGGACACTGTGCTAATGGTGTGCTATGTGCTCGGGGCTTCATGGGAAGAAGGGCCACTTTCATCTCTGAGCCATTTGCTAGGACTCTACAGCTTTCCTCCCTCTGCAGGGATAAGGGGTATCACAGCTCCCTCTCCTCAGACCCCCAATGCCATGAAGAGGGGTCCTATTAGCAGGCACGAGCTCAGGAAGTTTACCAACGGTATGGCCACAGGCCGGCCCTGGGAGCAGTGAACGCTGAATACAACTAAGCTACCCAAGGGGGCCTGCTATCAGAAAGAGAAGCATCTGCTATGGTTTGAAAATGCAGTCTGAGCCAGCGGCCCAGGACTTGCCCACAGAGTCAGTGGGGTCACCCACACATGTGTGCCTGAGTACCAGACTCCAGCAGGGGGGCGTCCTGGCTACGCGGCGTGGAGGGAGTGGATGTGATTCAGGGAAGTGAGCGGCTGTAGTGAGATCTCAGCATGGTCTACGCAGTAATGTCCTGGTTCCTGGCCATCATCTGTGGGGTGGGCTGGGGACAGCGACTCTCGGCAGGTGCACAGCCACACGGTCCCTGCATCAGAGCCCAGCCCAGCCCCGAAGACGCCTGAGACCTCAGCTTCCTTCTCGAGCAGCACCCCTCTCCTCCAAAGCTGGCATGGCCGGGGTGGGGCAGGTCTGGCGTGGGGGGAGCTTGCTGTGCTTCTGAAGGGAGGCCCGTAGGCCTTCCACGGGCAGAATGAGGTGCTTCTAAGCTCTGGCCCCCCTTGGGTACTGGCCCCCGCGTGGCCTGGGCACAGGCCTGTGGCTTTGGGAGTCTGCCCCTGACAGAAGAATGGACTGCGGGCACGTGCCCCGCGGAAGCGGCCAGTGGAGCAGCCAGGGCTTCATCAGGGCAGAGGCCGCTGTGGAGGTTCAGGAGCAGATGCTGCACTGAGGTGGGAGCTGGAGGAGCTGGGTCCAGGGAGGCCACCCCCTCAGAACCTTCCTGCTGGCAGGTGGGGGCTGAATTGTGACTGGTGAGCCACACTGTGAAGCCAGGCACTGGGCTGTCCTCCAGGACAGGGGACTCGCTCGCAGGAGACCTTCCCAGCCCGTCTTCTCTAGGCAAAGTCCCAGAAGACAGAGCCCAAGGCTGAGAGGAGCTGGACCCAGGAAGTGCAGGAGGGGACACTGCTGCTGCTGCTCCTGCTGCTGCTGCTGAGAGAAGAGGTGAGTCGGGAGGAGCCCCTGTGAATAGCCCGCCCAGCATGGCTGACTCTCCTCACCTTCCCCCCTCTTTCATTTCAACCTGAGCCCATAGCTGTTCCCTGGCTCACGGTCAGTCTTGGGCTCCCAATGTTTCCAACCTGGGACAAGGGGTGGAGGAGCCAGTGGGCTATACAGACCCACGTGATCTGCTCACCTCGAGGTCGTCCCAGTGCCCACGGGCAGTGGGTTTGGGGGACAAAGAGGTTGTGAGTGGGTGGAGCTTCCCCCATATCCTGAATTTTAGAACTTTAACCTCTCACTGCAGCTGCGCAGTGGGCTAGCTGGGGGGTGGTGTCCAACAGGACATCTGATCACAGAGGATCTTGTGCTGTGTGGCCTGGACAGCGCAGCCTCACATGTTTAACCTCACCCTCCTGTGTGTGAGTGTATGTGTGTGCACACACACATGCACACACATGCACAGTCACACATACTCACGGGCACCTGCATACTCACATGCACACATGCACGCACATACTCACACATGCACACACATGCAAACACGCACACACATACTCACACATGCACCATGTGTGCGCACATGCATACTCACGCACATGCGCACACACGTGCATGCGTTTGCCATCTCTGGGGCTTCCTGTGGTGCACCATGTCAGGGCCTCCTCTCCTCTCTCCCAGCCAAGGTGCTTTGCATGGGCAGCTCTTTACTCACCACATGGAAGCATCACTGGGAAACCATGGGACGCTGGCGGGATACTGTGTAGAACTGTCCCAGCTGGCATCCCCGCTGTCTGGGACTGTTGTGCTTTGTACACACACACACACACACACACACACACACACCCACAGAGCCACTTCCTACCCAGATCCCTGTCCCCCAAAGGCCTGTGTGAGTCTTGAACAAAATCACGGCTGGGGCCCTGGATCACATGGGAAGAGGCTCATTTATGACAGCACTATCCCCGCCTCTCTCTTGTTGGCATCCATTCTGAGAGGCTGGAGCTCTCTGTCCTCAGAGAGGTGTTACTCTGGCCACCTGGCTCATGAGGTCCCACCAGTGAGAGTTTACAAGGGCAGGATCTCGGTCTCCTTGATTCTTCCCTGCTTCTGCTTCCCCTCTTACGACTCCTGGCTCCTGTCAGAGTCATGCTTTCTCTGTGCACTCCTATTCTCAAGAGCCCCAGAATCTAGGGGACCCCAAGACCCCAGAAGTCAGGCAGCCAGAGAGCCTCACTTCTCTCACTGAAAGGCATACCCGGCCACGTTCAGAGGAAGCAGCTACAGAAGTGTGACCGTAGTCCCGTTGTCACGAGAGTGAGGACTGTACAATCTTGGGGGATTGTTAGGCAGACAAGGGCCTCAAGGCCTGGCCCATTCTCACCGAATGCTGTTCTTGCTGAAGGTTACATGCAGCACACTATTTGGCAGACCAGCTGTGAGCAGCATGAGCTTGACAGGAAGACAAGCAAATAAATGTAGCCAGTGTCACAGAAGAAATCAATGTGTAGTTGACCAAATAGTGTGCATAAGCGTTGGCCCAGCCTGAACTGCGGGAGACAGGGCTCTGGGTATGAGGCCACTGTCTACCTTTCCACAACCACATCTTGCTCTTGAGTAGAGCATCCCAGGCGATGAAGCCCTTCAGTTCAGTAACAACTGCTAACAGCCCATTTCTCCACGGTGTTGTAAGTAAGATCATTTTCAAGGGTGCTAACATCCTTTTAATCTTAATAGTTATGCATTCATAGGTGAAATGAGCATTCTTTAAAAATACAGCTAACACACCTAGACTCCTGTGCTGGGCGACTCCGTTCACCTCTCCAGATCCAGCCTCCACCCCCTGCTGCCCTGCTTCCTGCAGAGGGGGCTCCTTCGGCCCCTGGCTTTTGCTTGATTGGGGCCAATAGGGATCCAGTTAAAAGATGAAAGGGCAGAGGAGAGAGGGGTCTGGTGTTTGCCACCCTTCCCCCACCCTCCTTGACCTCCTTCCCCTCCCCCCAGGTCTGGGAGGACCATCCCTCAGCCTCCTGAGGTCCTGGGGGCAGGCCCCCCCATTAACACCCCAGCGTCCCTCTACCAGTTCCTGACACCCTCCTGTTCTTTGCTGCTGCTCCTAGCCCTGCCCTCGACTCCACAGCAGTCCCTTTAGTAACCACTCCTTAGTGCTTCTCAAAGTTTGAAATCACAAGAATCACCTGGGGACTGGTCCCCCCCACGCCCACTCCCATGGGAGATTCTGCCTCAGGAGGCTGGGTGGGACCCGGGAAGTTTCCCTTGTAACCAGCTCTCAGGAGGTGCTATGCTGCCGTCCAACCACACTTTGAGTAGCAGTCTGTTCATGTTACCCTGTGGGTGTGTCCCTGATTCCTGAAGGGCCCCTGCTGGCACTGGGGGAGTTCACAGAAGTGTCTGTGTGCGGAAGGCCCTGTAGTCCCCTACACTCCCTGGTGGGGTAGCCACAGGCTGTGGGCACTTGAAATGTGGCTAGTGCAACTGAGAGACTGGATTTTTATTTTATTGGATTTTAGTTAATAAAAATAATTAGCTCTGAGTTCATGAAAGTCAGTTGACACATTCAGCATTCTACCTAGAAATTCCCGTAACCAGACCGATGTGTTCATTAAGCACTGTTTCTGTCCCCATGTTACGGAAGGGACATTTGCTAGTTGTTCAGGCATTTTTTCTGCCTCCAGTAGCCCTTCCAGCCTCCATTACCAGTCCCCTCAAGGCCCCTATGACTCTGTAACAAGGCCATTGCTGCAGGCTATAAGCTTATATCAGCACCGTGTTCCTAGGTAACCACCTCTCTCAGGTATGTGCTGCTGCATAGCAAACCACCCAAGATGTAGTAACTTAAATCAAAACCCATCGTGATCTCTCCTAACTTTGTGTGTTGACTGGGTTCAGCAGGGTGATTCTTCTGCTCCATGTGGTGTTGGCTGGGGATACAGTTGTCTGGGGGTTCAGCTGTGATGGAACATCCTAGATCAGTGATGGCAAACCTATGACACGTGTGTCAGAGGTTACACACGAACTCATTTTTTTGGTTGATTTTTCTTTGTTAAATGGAATTTAAATATATAAAATAAATATCAAAAATATAAGTCTTTGTTTGACTATGGTTGCAAAGATCAAAAACTTTCTATATGTGACACGGCACCAGAGTTAAGTTAGGGTTTTTCGAAATGCTGACACGCCGAGCTCAAAAGGTTCGCCATCACTGCCCTAGATGGTCTATTCCCCTGGTTAGCAGCTGGGTTGGCTGGATGCTCAGATAGGGCTGTCAGCTAGAATGCCTCTATTCTCGTCCATGCAGCTTAGGCATCTCACAGCATCACAGCTGGATCCCCAGTGTGAGGATGAGAAAACTGTGCATAAATGCCAAGACATAGCTTCTGGTGCCTTCCAATGCCCAAAGCCAGTCACAGACCAGCTCAGATTCAGGGGATACAAGTACTTCCCTTATCTAAGAGCAATATGTTCCAAGACCCCCAGAAGGTGCCTGAGACCATGGATAGTACCGAATCCTATACACATGTACATATGATAAAGTTTAGGTTATAAATGAGGCCAGTAAGGCTCATAATGACACACTGTAATGGAAGGTGTGAGGCTCTCTCTCTCTCTCTCTCTCTCTCAGTGTCACACGGCCCTGCGCACCCTGTGGGGACGATGTGAGGGCCACCGTGCCCCTGACAGGAGGAGTGGGTGAAGGGCGTGCCCTGTGGCCTAGCGCTGGGTACTGCTGGCCTCCTGACCACCTGCCAGAGGAGGGCCGTGAGCCTCGCGAGGCCTTCTCCGTCCTAACTGAGGATGGGTCACGCACTGTGGCCGTAACTCTTCCAGTGTGAGGTGTGAGAGCAAGACGAGCACATTTTGTTGTCCTTCACAATTTCGTGGACAGAAGGTTCAGTCTTACCAGAGACCTGAACAAGCTCAGCAGGAAAAATTTCCTTCCTTATTAAGTCAAGAACTTCTACTTCTTCCCTTAAAAGAAGACCTGAGGGCTTCTTGCTGGCTTATCTAAATCGCTATCATTACAACGCTTGTGCTTTGGGGCCGATAATAAGTACATAAGAGTCACCTGAGCACAAGCATGTGACCCTGCTACAGCCAGTCTGCTCACTGGGGTGGCTGAGTGAGCAGTGGGCAGGCAGCCTCCACGGAGAGAATAACCGGACAAAGGGATGGCCCTCGTCCCATGTGGGATGTCCTGGTGGATGGAGCAGGACCCTTGAGATCAATTTGTTGGAATTTTCCATTTAACATTTCAGACCATGGCGACCATGGGCACTGACCTGAGGAAAATGAACCACAGCTAAGGGGGATGGCTGTAAAACGACATCACTCCAGCTCAAACTCCTGTAGGAACTCCCACTGCCTTTTGGGTCTGAGCATCCAAAATCCGTCCGAAACCCATCCCTGCCATTCCCTGCCCCACGTCCTGGGCTCCACTCATGCCCAGTGTCCTGCCGCCACCACCGCCAGTGCTCAGCTCCCCACTCAGCCATGCTGTGCCTGGGGTGCCATGGCCCCAATCCCTAGCCTGGCAGGGTGGCCTTCAGCAAGTCCCTTCACCTCTCTGAGGTTCACCTGACACATCACTACAAGGAGGCCATAGGTATGCTGTCCTCATGGGGGAGGACGATGGGGATGACAAGATCTGCAGGAGCCCAGAGCAGGGCCTGGCAGCCACTCTGCCTGGCAGAGCCCTCCTTGCCAATAGTGCCTTAGTCAGTTGTATACCTTCTCAAAGAAGTTTCTCATACTGTCCTCTCCTCTACCCAAAGCCCCCCTGCCCCGAAAACCTAACTCTGAATGAGTTACAAGGAATTTTTTAAAAAGCAGTGTGTTTTTTTCTCTCCTGTGGCCACGGGAGAGCAGAAGGAGAGATAGCCTAAGGAAAAGGCAATTTTGTGTTGGTCACTGGAGTTCTAGAGAGTCAGACTCAAGCTTAGGGATGGAGGGCCAGGGAGCTGACATGTCTCTTTCTCTTAGAGAGTAAGGACAGTCTCATTCAAGAGACATAGTTAGCTTTCGTGGCTAACTATGGCCATTTGTCACCCTTTGGGGAAAGCATGAGTAGAAGGGGAAAATATTAAAAAGTATTTTACCCTAAAAGCCCCGCAGTCTTTTGGGTGAATTGCCTGCCATGGCTAGAGCCACAGGGAGATTTCAAGTGGTTACTTGCCTGAGATTCTCATAAATTCAGCTTCGGCAGTCGGATGTAAATTGAACTCAAGGGACAAGAGGAAGAGCATAAACATTAAATACATAATCTTCAAGTGTGTCCCTTCATTTCCTGACTGTTTTTTAAAAAAATAAATGTTTTATCTTTTTTATTTGGCGTTGCATGAAGGAGTCAGGGGTCATCAGTTGATTTCTTACTCACCACAGTGGCAGGAGACTGACAGAGAAGGGATATAGGGGGGAAGCAGAATGTGGGAGTCAGCAGGCCCTGTTCCAGCATGTCCCAGGGACATATCCTTTGGTGAGCGGCTTATCCTCTCCAAGCCACAGCTTCTCATCTGTAAAATGGGTATAACCATGCCTGCCACGAAGGGCTGCTGTGAGATTTAAGTGGAGGCACATATGTAAAAGGCAATATGTAGTGGGCACTCAAAAAATGGTTGTTCTTGTTGTTGTTATTATACTTGAATATACTTAAAACACTTTACTCTCCACCAGTAAGGGTTCTAGGGCCTCCATCCATGCCTCGGCTCTCTTTCATCCCCCCCCCCCCCGCTTTGTTTTTATTCATAGCTCTTATCAATACATGGTATAAAATATATTCCCTTATTTTTAATTATATTCATTCCTCATGGGAAATGCGAGGTTGAGCACAAAGATCTTGGTTTTATTGCCAAAATTCCAACAGTTATCACATGCCTGCCACATAGCAGATATTCAATAAATACTTGTTGGATGAATGAATGAACCTACTGTTACACTCTGTCACTCCAGCCATTGAAAAGGCAGAACTACCTCCTCTCCTGGTGTGCCCTCTGCAAGTTCAGCGACTGTGAAGGAGGTGAAACCAGGGTATTTGTTTTGGGTGTCTTTGTGGTGAAATAAGACACCCTGAGCTTCATGGGATAAAACAGCAACCACCTTACTTTGCTCATGATTTTGTGGGCAGGAGTTCTGGGGTCTCAAGCACCTGCCACAGGTGTTGGCTGGGCTGCAATCACCCGAAGGCCCGACGGGGGCAGGAGGACTCAGTCTCAACATGCTCACATGGGGTGGCAGTGATGCAGCGTCAGCAGGAGCCTGGCGGGGGCTTCCCCAGGCACACCTACCACAGCCTCCCGTGTATGACAGTCCTGGAGTAGTTAGATGCCTCACAGGGCTTCCCACAGAGCACATGACCCAGGGGGACAAGGCAGAAGCTTTGCCTTTTTGGCCTCACCTTGCCATCACGTGGTCAGAGCAGTAGCCAGCCCACCGGTGCGAGAGGAAGGAACCAGGCCCTCCCTCTAGATGGAAGGAGATCTGAGGACTTTGAGGCCGGTCTTCAAACCTGCACTGTCTCAGATGCCACGGGGGGATGGGTATGAAAAGTAAGTGAAGGGGGTGTGGGCGAGTAGCAGAAAGTGGTGGGGACTGCGGGAACCTTCACCCTGTCCAGAGGGGCCATTTATAACTGAGCTCAAGTGAAGTGTGAATTTGCAGAGGGATTTTCCAACTTCACAAACACTGTGTGAGCCAAAGAGAACAGATCTGAAGGCCCCTGGTTCCTCCGTGGTGATAACCTGAAGCCAGTGCTATGTGAGGACCGAGCGTGGGTCTGCCGCCTGTCCTTCCAGGAGCCTGGGGGACGCAGCGAGCACCCTCTCCACCAGGAAACAGTAAGAATGAAGTGGAAGACCCCTTAATAAGACAAGTTGGTACCAATTTTGAGGGCTGGAAGGATGGGGTAGGCAGAATGACCTTCCTCAGAGGAGCGTGAGCTGCCCTGCGTGGCCAGGCCTGTGCTGCATTCTCACCTACAGCAGGTGTGGAGCCCAGGTGGCAGGGCGCGAAGCCCACACACAAACCTCTGCACCAGACTGTGCCCCTGGAGTCACCAGAGCTGCACAGTACTGTGGTGGCTCACACGGG
This sequence comes from Myotis myotis, assembly GCF_014108235.1. Taxonomy (NCBI): domain Eukaryota; kingdom Metazoa; phylum Chordata; class Mammalia; order Chiroptera; family Vespertilionidae; genus Myotis; species Myotis myotis. The sequence continues at coordinate 110,712,726 of NW_023416357.1, forward strand.
CTCAACCGGACACCTGGTCACTGAGCTGACAAGTAAGTCCTTATGGCACCGTGGGCCTCAAAGTGGGCCAGAGGTTTGCCTTCTGCACGTTGAGCATCCCCTGGTTGTGGTCCTTGTGCCAGAGGAACCTTTCTATGATAATAACCAAAATGGCTAGTAATACTAAAAATACCATTTGGAGAGTGTGCCATCTTCTGTTTATATGGATGGATATAGATGTGTGTGTGTATATATATATATATATACACTAGTAGACCGGTGCACGAAATTCGTGCACTGGGGTAGGGGGTGAGGAAAGGGGCCCCTCAGTCTGGCCTTCACCCTCTCCAATCTGAGACCCCTCAGGGAATGTCCAACTACCTGTTTGTGCCCCCACTTTTAACAGATAACAGCTCCATTGTTGTTTCTTTCTTATGCTTAAAACCATTGGAATTAGTAGGTATTCAAAGTGTGTATACATTTTGGGGGGACACCCTGTATATCTCTAGTCAGCTGTGAAAGAAACCAACAGCAGATTTGGAACCCCCAGACAGGGAACCTTGCTCACTCCCCACGTCTCCCCACTTCACTTTCCACCTTCGTGGGCAGCAGGAGAATCAACGTTTTCTCTCATCAATTCGGAAAAACACGTTCTGTCACCTGCTGCCTGGCAGGAGTGCGCTAGGCCCCAAGCAAGCGAGGCTCAGTCAGGGCAGCCTTCGCTCATGGGCGCTGGCACCCAAAGTGCACATTCCTTCTCTACAGTTGCCCCGACTATCCCACTGTTTCACTGAGAGGATGGAATTCCTCTCTACCTCTGGGTTCTTGATTTTGAACACTGACCGAAGGCACCTCAGTGAGGGCTGCCCGCGCCCACCAGGTGTGTCTGTCTGCACCTGCTCCTGCCTCAACACCTGCATTAACCCCCCAGAGGTGATCTCGTAAGCTGCACTGGCCTCCGTGGGAACAGTGCATCACCACTCCGCCCTCTCACTGTCATCTCACAGATGCCCACTCTCAGCACTCAGAACACCCAGACACTCTTCAAAGGACGTGAGCACATCAGAGGGGATGTGTGCACATCCTGTGGGGGTGTTAGGCATGCTGGGTTGATTGAAGTGTGGTGGAGAGGCGGGGGGAACTTGTGCATGCCTTGGTTTGCAACTGTTGCAGGCACGGGAGGGTGACAGTGTGCTGGGGGATGTTCGCATGCCAGGGGGGATGTGCACACTGGAGGCCTCTGGCTTCGCAGATCCGCAAACCCCCATGGTGCGACCAGGAGGACGTCAGTCTGGCCCACCACAGTGGCTGTCCCTGCGATCCTGCACCTTCTGGGCTAGGAGGCAGATCTTGCGCAGCCACTCCTGGGCGCTGATGGCCTGCAGGCACTACTCAGCTTACAGGCTTTGCTTGGCGTGCTCACAGCTGTCACCACCGCCATGTGGGGAGTACAGGCAGGCAGCCCTCCGCCGGCCTGCCTCCTCTGTTCAGAGGCTCTCTGCACTGCTCACCTGCCCAGAGTGACTGGGGCTGGGCAGAAGCCAGGCGTCCTGCCCTGCTCAACCCCGGCCGATCCACCCCGCTGGGAAGGGTCACAGATCCGGGTCCTGGGACCACGGACAGCCTCAAGCACTGCCCCCCACTGGCCAGGACATGGATCCGGGTCCCAGACCGCCTACAGCCTCAAATGCTCCCTGCCGCCCACCAGGTCACAGATCCGGGTCCTGGGACCACGGACAGCCTCAAGCACTGCCCCCCGCCTGGCAGGGTCACAGATCTGGGTCCCAGACCACGGACAGCTTTTCCCGCTGCTGCCTGCCTTCAGTATGCAAATTAGCCGCCATCTTGTTGCTTCAGGGTGGGGGTCCCCACTGGGGTTCCTGGCCAGTCTGGGTGAGGGGCTGAGGGCCGTATTCAGGCTGGCAGGCAACTGAGGCTCCCAACCTCTCCTTTTTTTCTTTTTTTTCTTTTTAATTCTGGGATTTATTTACCTTCTATGGCTGTCACTGGAGCTGAGAGCCGGTTTTAGCTCTGAGGCTCGGCTCCAGCTATGAAACCTCCGCTGCTGAAAGCAGGGATCTGGGTTTGTTTGGGTTCTATAATTGTAACACTGTTGCGATCTTGCTGGCTGAAGCCAGGCTGGCTGAAAGCAGGTTTCTGGGGATGGTTTACCTTCTATATTTGCAACAATGTTTCATAGAGTTGCAGCTCAGAGGCCAGCAGCGGCAGGCGGGGAACCTTGGCTTCCTCCGTCACTGGAGCAAGCAAGCCTCCTGTTCGCGTCAGATGCCTGGCTGCTGTCGGCCATCTGGGCTGGCAGTTAATTTGCATATCTCCCTGATTAGCCAATGGCAAGCATTCAGGGCCAGGGTCAATTTGCATCTTTCTCTTTTATTAGATAGGATATATATATACACTAGAGGCCCAGTGCATGAAATTCATGCATGCAGGGGGCTGTCCCTCAGCCCAGCCTCCACGCTCTTCAATCTGGGACCCCTCGGGGGGATGTCCAACTGCTGATTTGTTGGACAACTGGCAGTTGGACATTCCTCTCACAATCTGGGTCTGCTGGCTCCTAACCACCCACCTGCCTGCCTGCCTGATTGCCCCTAACCACTCTGCCTGCCAGCCTGCTTGCCCCTAACTGCCCCCCCCCCCCCGCCGGCCTGACCACTCCCAACTGCCCCCCACTGCTGGCCTGCTCGCAACCAACTGTCCCCCCTTCCAGTCTGCTCGCCCCCACCTGCCTTCCCCACTGGCCTGCTCACCCCCAACTGCCCTCCCCTCCTGGCCTGATCACCCCTAACCACCTCTGCCTCAGCCCCACTACCATGGCTTTGTCTGGAAGGACATCTGGAAGGTCTCCTGGAAGGTCTCCTGGTCTAATTAGCATATTACACTTTTATTAGTATAGATAGAAACCTGGTGCACAGGTGGGGACCAACTGGTCTGCCCTGAAGTGGGTCCTGGATCAGGGTGGGGTTCCCCTTGTGGGGTAGGGCTGGCCTTGGCGAGGGACCTGGGGCAGTTTGCAGACCAGCCATGCCCCCATCAGAGTGGGGGTCCACACTGGGGGTGGTGCTGGTCTGGGGGAGGGGCTGGGGCAGTTTGCAGCCCGGCCATGCCCCATTGGGGTGGGGGTCCCCACTGGGGGGCATGGCCAGCCTGGGTGAAAGGCTGAGGGATGTTTTCATGCTGGCCATGCCCCCATCTGGGTGAGGGTCCCTGCTGGGAGTGGGGTGTACCTGGGAAAGGGGCTGAGGGCTGTTTGGGGGTGGTTTGCAGGCTGGCCAAGCCCCCAGCATTGTCTGGAAGGACATCTGCAAGGTCTCTGGAAGGTCTCCCTGTCTAATTAGCATATTACTCTTTTATTAGTATAGACTACAGGCCCAATGCACAAAAATTTGTGCACTCAGAGGGGGTGTGGTCCCTCAGCCCGGCCTGTGCCCTCTCGCAGTCTGGGACCCCTCGGGGGATGACCACTTGCTGGCTTAGGCCCGCTCATCCGGGGAGTGGGCCTAAGCTGGCAATCAGAAATCCCTCTGACAGCCCAGGAGCCCTCAGGGGATGTCCACTTGCCAGTGGGGAGCAGGCCTAAGCTGCAGTCAGACTTCCTTAGAGCTGCTGAGGAGGCTGGAGAGGCTCCCACCACCACCACTGTACTGGCAGCCATCAGCCTGGCTTGTGGCTGAGCAGAGCTCCCCCTGTGGGAGCACACTGACCACCAGGGGGAAGCTCCTGCATTGAGCATCTCCCCCCTGGTGGTCAATGTGTGTCATAGTGACCAGTCATTCCCAGTCATTCTGCTGTTATGTTCTGTTTGCATATTACCCTTTTATTATATAGGATAGAGGCCTGGTGCATGGGTGGGGGCTGGCTGGTTTGCCCTGAAGGGTGTCCTGGATCAGGGTGGGGGTCCCGCTGGGGTGCCTGGCCAGCCTTGGTGAGGGGCTGATGGCTGTTTGCAGCTGGTCACACGCCCTTCAGGGTGGAGGTCCCCACTGGGGTGCCTGGCCAGCCTCGGTGAGGGGCTGATGGCCATTTTCAGGCTGGCCAAGCCCCCAGTGACGTAAACTCCCAGCCTCTCCTTTTTTTTTTTTTTTTATTCTGAGATTTATTTACCTTCTATAATTGAAACTTTGTAGCCTTGAGTGGAGTGCAGAGCCAGCCAGGGTGGGTGAGAAGCTTGGCTTCCTCCATCACCAGGGGCAACCCAAGCCTCCTGCTTGCTCCAGCTCCGTGGCTTCCAGCCGCCATCTTGGTTGGGGTAATTTGCATATAGTCACTCTGATTGGCTGGTGGGCATGGCTTTAGGGCATAGTGAAGGTACGGTCAATTTGCTTGTTTGTTTTTTATTAGATTAGATATGTGTGTTTGTTTATTTGTTTGTTAATCCTTAAAATAGTTCATTTTATACATGAGGAAACTGAGGCAGAGGAGGTTAAATAACTTGCCTGAGGAAGCACAGTAGCAAGTTATAATCCTGTTCTGTTTCAATCAAAGCTGTGCTCTGGCCCTAGCTGGTTTTGCTCAGTGGATAGAGCATTGGCCTGAGGACTGAAGGGTCCTGGGTTCAATTCTGGCCAAGGGCACGTACCTTGGTTGCAGGTTCCCTGGCCCTGGTCAGGGTGTGTGCAGGAGGCAACCAATTGACGTTTCTCTCTTACATTGATGTTTCTCTCTGTCTTTTCTTCTCTCTTCTTCTCTCTCTAAAATCAATGGAAAACTATCCTCGAGTGAGGATTAACCAAAAAAGTCAAAGCATGTGCTCTGAAGTCCTAGCTGCCCTGGCTGTTTGCCCTTCCTCGAGGCCTATGGACCAGAGAGGTCTGAACGGCTGCAGCTGTCAGGACAGGGCATCACCGGGGGTGGGGGTGGGGTGGGGGAAAGGCGGGGGGGGCTGCCTCTCCGCGGCCTGCGGGTGCCCTCATGGCTGGCCAGTGTCCCTGAGTGGCACTAGCACAGGCACTCGGTGTAGTCGTGTGCTCAGGAGACTGGCCCAGGCTGGCGAAATTCAGACTGCTGAGCGCACAGCAAAGCCTTCATTGCAGTGACTATTAGAGTGCCAAGGGGACCAGAGTGCACACTAACTCTTGTCTGGAGCCAAACTGCAATCATTTCTCCATTAAACAAATATTTACGGAGCATCTGCCCAGCCAAGTAAAAGTGTCCGCAAGAGGGCTGTTGGGTGAGCATGTTACCAACAAGCGGATGACGCTGTACCTTGTGGCGGGTAGGCACAGTGACAAGAGGCCTTACACACAGAAAGACCAGTCATTATAAGCATGCAGGCCCTGCACCCTGAGGGCAGGAGTCCCCTTGGTCTTAAGTGGGAGAGGAAATAAGACCCAAAGGACAGACCATGAGATCCTCTTTCTCTCCAATGTGTGTTCCATACAGTCCCTCTCCTCGCAGGCTCCCCTAGAGCGGCTTCTCCCTCTATACCTGCTCCACTTTCCATCGCATCCCCCAGCCCTCTGGCTGCCTGGAAGCAGACAACTTTAAACAGGGAGTTTCCTGGAGGGCAGCAGCGTGTGTCTGGAGCTGCATGGGCAGCGGGTGAGGGGGTGGGCTCCAGGAAAGCACTGCGTGGCTACGCTTTATGGCTCCCTGTGTACCATCAACGGGACGCGTCCTTCCTTTTAGTTTTGTCCTACGCAGATGTATTATTTATTCAAAAAACAAATGATACAAGTTAAAATGACACTTGATCACTTTAAAATGTTTTTATAAAAGGATATTAGAAGACTCAAAGAATCTCCAGAAAGTCCAAAGAACTAGATTAAAAAGGCAAAATAAGGAGAGGCCAGCCAGCCACATGCAGCCAGAATCGTGCTGCAGCCCATGTCAGGAGGTGCCCGGGCCACCACGGCACCGCCTCACCTCCACAGGTTTTGTTATAGAAATTGACATATATGTACACACACCTTTACACATATGCAGTATGGTCATCCCTGGTATTCTCCAGGGATTGGTTCCCAGACCCCAGGTCCCTCAGGTAAAATGGTGCAGTAATTGCACATCACCTACACTCGCTCCGGATGCTGTTGGCCATCTCCAGGTCCCTCCCCATTTCTAATGCAGTGTAAGCACCAGGTAGGCAGTGCTGTGCCATATTGCTTAGGGGTTAACGACAGGAAGAAGCCTGCACATGCACAGGAAGAGGCAGCCAGGCAGGCCCTCTACATGTGCATCAGCAGCACCGCTTTCCTTTCTAATGTTCACTCTGCAGTTGGCTGAACCTGCAGAGTCAGAGCCCACAGATGCAAAGGGCAGACTGTGTGTGTATTTCCCCAAACGCAGGCAGGGGAGGGGGGGCAGTGACAGATCCCCATGACAGCTGCTCCTGGTCTCTCGCCCTCCAAACAGATCTTCCGGGTCCACATGGCCAAGCGTGGCTGCCTGGCTCAGGGACCGACAAAACTAGGTCCCAGTTCTAAACTCCCAGGAGCTGTGATCTTGTGGTTCCGACCTGGATCCATTGCAATCAGGCTTAGCCTAAGGGCAGGGTCGCACAGTATAATCCTGCCCACAGGGCTGCCCCTGAGCACAGAACTCAAGTCTCCAAGGAAGGAGGCCAGCCTGAGCCTACACCCCAGGAAGAGTCCTCACTCAGAACCAAAGGAGGACCGGACGATGATTCAAACATTGTCAGCTTTGGGTTCTGGAAATTCAATGGGCTCCTTCCTGCAGGCCTCACTCTGCAGAGCTCTGAGGATCCCCCCCAGGCCTGCGCAGTCCTAGAGGGCCCTTGTCTCAGGGACATTGTGACTGCTGCCCCCTCTCCAGCCAACAGTCACATGAGTGAGCGCAGAAGCACACCCTCCCCACTGACACCTGCAGCTGGGGAAGACCCTGCATCAGGAGAGACCCTGGGCCAGAACCACTCACTAAGCCATGTGAACCAGGCTTCAGTGGGCAGCTCCTGACCCACAGAAACTATGAAAAAAAGTTTGTTCTTTTAAGTGCAAAGCTTTGGGGTGCACACACAGCAATAAGTACCTAATCCATCCGGGGACTGTTCTCAAGGTCAAAGTAAGCCCATCCTGGAGGCTCCTCCACCGTCAGCTCTCTCATGATGTTTTTCAAAAGGCAGATGACAAAGGGCATATCACTAAGTCCTGGACGCCTTTCAGCGCCGGCCTGTGAGTGAGCGTGGGCCCTGGAGTAGCCTGGCCAGTTCCGTGGCCAGCTCCACACACTGGCCTTGGCAACAGTCTCCTCTCCTTTAAAATGAAGATGAGGTGCGTGCCCACCTCAGACGGCGCATGCAGTCAGATAACAACCAGCACAAGCGTGTAAGAGCCAGCAAAGTCAGTGCTTGCTCACACTGGCTAGTGTGGTGTGAGTGTTACTCTTGGAACTGGCAGTATTAAGGCTGAGTAAGAACTGCAAAAAAAAAGCATAAGAATTTCTGTTACCTAAAATATCTGTTTAGAGACGGAACTCTGGTTTGAAATAAGACAAATAACTGCCTGCAAAGGGCACAGAAGAACGTTGATTATGTAAGTGCGGAAAGTCATCCCAAGCAGTGCTTCTGTACCCCCACCTCAGGCACCAGAGGTGCTCTGACGGGCCCACTGCTGGCAGGTGGCTGCTTCTAGGTGCCGCACTCTGCATCTGAGCTGGACTCCTGAGGGCATACAGGAGCGAGCCATGGCTTAGTCACTGTGGGCAGGTGGCAGAGATCTGCTTATGAGAGAAACTGAACTCAGAGGCAGAGCCTTGTCCCAAAAGACCTCATTACTCCCTCTCTCCCTCGCCCTGGAAACCCCTGGTTGCTCCGGAGTCACCCCGTTCCAGGAGGGCAGCAGCGGGCAGGAAGGCCAAGATGAAATCACTCCTGTGTTTAATGGAATCCTAGCTAAGGGTTCTTTCCAAACCCCAGTAGGATTAGGACCCCGGGGTCAAAACAGCTCGGTTCCAGCCCCAGTTCAGCCACATACAGCTGTGTGCCTTGGGGCACGTCACTTATACATCTGGGACTCAATTTCTTTGCTGTAAAATGGTGCGATTGATGCCTACTTGGCACGGTTTTGTGAGACTAAACCAAGATCACATGAGTAGAGTAAAGTATCTAGCACACAGTAGGCCCTCAATAAATGGTAGTTAGACATTTACCAGGGTTTGCTCCTTGGGGATAATCAAACTGCCTTCATGTTGTTGCCATGAGGATTAAATGAGATAACAAGTAGAGCATCAGGCACACTCTGTACATAGTAGGTCTTCAACAAGTTGAAGCCTATTCTTTCTAGTAGTTTCTAAAATCTCTTCTCCTTCAGGGAGTCTTCCCAGACTAACCAGAAGAGGGTTGGTAAATTCCTCTGGAGCTTCTTAACCAAATTTGAAGGTCCTTTGGTGTGAGCACTGAGGGAGACACCAGCTGGTTAGCCACCAAGCCTGTCCCCTCTTCTTGGGTGCACTATTGGACCGCACTTCCCAGGCTCTTTTTTTTTCCCCCTCACCCTTACACCCCTTTCCCCCACCCCCAGAATAGTCAGTCCACTCCCTTTCTATGCCCCTGATTCTATTATATTCTCCATTTTATTCTGTTCATCAGGTTATTTATTCACTTGATTTTTAGATTCACTTGTTGATAGATGTGTACTTGCTGTTCATAATTTGTATCTTTACCTTTTTCTTCTACCTCCTCTTCTTAAAGGATACCTTTCAGCATTTCATATAATACTGGTTTGGTGGTGATGAACTCCTTTAGCTTTTTCTTATCTGCGAAGCTCTTTATCTGACCTTCAATTCTGAATGATAGCTTTGCTGGGTAAAGTAATCTTGGTTATAGGTCCTTGCTATTCATCACTTTGAATATTTCTTGCTATTCCCTTCTGGCCTGCAAAGTTTCTGTTGAGAAATCAGCTGACAGTGGTATGGGTACTCCCTTGTAGGTAACTGACTGTTTTTCTCTTGCTGCTTTTAAGATTCTCTCTTTGTCTTTTGCTCTTGGCATTTTAATTATGATGTGTCTTGGTGTGGTCCTCCTGGATTCCTTTTGTTTGGGCTTCCTGGACTTGTAAGTCTATTCCTTTCACCAGGTAGGGGAAGTTTTCTGTCATTATTTCTTCAAATAGGTCTTCAATATCTTGCTCTCTCTCTTCTTCTGGCACCCCCACAATTCAGATGTTGGTACGCTTGAAGTTGTCCCAGAGGCTCCTTACACTATCCTCATATTTTTGGATTCTTTTTTCTTTTTGCTTTTTCGGTTGGGTGTTTTTTGCTTCTTCGTATTTCACATCTTTGACTTGATTCTTGCGATCCTCTAGTCTGCTGTTGGATCTCTGTATAATATTCTTTATTTCAGTCAGTGTATGCTTAATTTCTAGTTGGTTCTTTTTCATATCCTCGAGGGTCTCACTAGATTTCTTGAGGGTCTCACTAAATTTATTGGTGGTTTCTAGAAAATTCTTGAAAAACCTTATAAGTGTGGTTTTGAACTCTATATCCATTCATTTCTTTCCTCCACTTCTGTCATTTGTGACCTGTTTCTTTGTCTCTGCATTTTTTATGCTTCCCTGTGTTGATAGAGTGGCTTTCTGTGCTAGGTGTCTTATAAGACCCAGTGGCTCAGCCTCCCCAATTACCTGAGGTGGACACTCTTGGTGCACCCCTTTGTGGGCTTTGTGCACAGTCTTGTTGTAGTTAAGCCTTGATTGTTGTAGGTATCACGGGGAGAATTGACCTCCAGGCCAATTGGCTGTGAGAATCAGCTGTGTCTGCAGTGGGAGAACTTCTGTCCTGGAGACACCTTTCTGGGGCAAGACTTGCTTCAGTGGGGCTTTGGTACTTACTGAGTCTGCTCCCTGAGTGTGTCCCTTATGGATCTGAGGAGTTGTGATCTGGATGGTCCCCCTCTGACTACTGGGTACACTGGCTCTTGGATCTAAGGAGGTGCTAATTTAGCCTCTGCCTGAGGCTATCCAGCAGGAGCTATGGAGAGATCTGCAGATTCCTCTTCTTTGTTTGGGGTTTAGAGGTGCCCAGCTGAGGCCCAGCTGTGAAGCACTGCAAGCTGCTGTGGGGCCTTGGGTCTTCTTTTGGAAGTTCTGGATCTCTCTGACCCAGCTGCAGTTTGTTAGGTAATTTTCAGATTGCAAAGGGCCAGACCTTTCATATGCAAAAGCCTCTGCGCACAGTTTGGCTGGGGCGGGTCTTAGGGGATCAACAGGGTGGAGCAAGCAGCTGTGGCTGCTCCTCAGTCCTGCCCTAAGAGGCCCTGTGTCTCAGTGTCCTGATAATCACTGCAAGCACCTCTGAGAGAAAGCTGCCCTCGAGTTCTGACCGATGCCAGACAGTCCAGTTTCTCCCTGTATGAGTCTGGGTCCCCAGAGACTTGCCCGGAACTGGAGTTTAGAGCAGTCAGGAGCTTGAGACTCCCTCCTGATTGAAAAAGACAACCGTGTCCTCAGTTGCCAGCCCTTTCCACGTGCGCCTCTGTACCTCTGCACCTTACTTCCGCACCTCCTCTGAGTCTCAGTGTGCTTTTCTCTTTCCTTCTAGTTGTAGAATTTCCACTCAGCCAGCCTTCCTGTGGTTCTGGATGATGTCCATTTTGTCTTTTAGTTGTATTTTTGAAGTGGTTGTGCGAAGCAGCAATTTCCGGTGTTTACCTATGCCGCCATCTTGGTTTCTCTCCCCAGGCTCTTATAGCTGTGTGTGACCATGTGACTGAATTCCAGGCAAAGGTGAAGACAGAAGTGATGCAGACCCTTCTGTGCCTGGCCCTTGGAGACACCCCTATTGATCCTCTGCTCCTCCGTGCTCTCTCCCATCCTCTGATGATCAGAAGATTAACAGCCCCAGAGTGGAAAGAGCCACAGGATGGAAGAACCTGGGCCCAGGCCTCATACTGTGAATAACACCCAGTGACCAGGAACACCCATTCGAACTGGTATGTGAGCAAGAAGTCAACCTTTATAGTGCTAAGATGCTGGACTGCGGGTCCGTTCATTTCAGCAGCTGACATGACAGCACCTGGAGAATCCCACTCTAAGTCCCCACTTCACAAGGGACCAAATGGATACACGAACTTGGCAACTCCAGAGATGTGAGAGTCAGATATTCCACCTAAATATGAATGCTTTTGACCTCATGGCCATAAAAGAAACCTCATGAGGAATTAAACCAGGGGGTGCCATTCATAATAATACCCAACATTTCTGAGGGTAGTAGAAATGATTATGTGTTACGCACTGTACATGCTTAATCTTCTATATTCCTCAAAATAATAATATGCAAGAAATATTGTTAAGCCCATTTACCATGGAGAGAAGTGAGGGTAAGTGAAACTAGCATTTTATCACTCTGTGGCAGAGAACTACTCCGTGGCATGATATGATGGCGGATCCATTTTGTCAGGAGAGGGGCAGGAACAGCCCTGCCCTGGTCCTCTGGGGCCACTGGGAGCAGGCAGGCCCTGGGTCCTGAACATGGGCAGAGAGCACACTCCCGTTTCTGAGTGGTGGGAAAAAACATGGTCCGGACCTGGCAGCACGTACCCCGCCAGCCCCACGCAGTCTCCCGTGCTTGATGCAGACTATGACCAGGGTTCCGCAGAGGCATGTCCCGGTCTGTGGGCTGGAAGCTTTCCCAGCCACGCCAGGCCCACCATAGACGCTCTCAGGGCACGTTATTTCACTCCCTCGCTATATGAATACAGGCAAGTCACCGAACCTCTCTGAACCTCCACGTTCATGCATGGTCTAGAGATAGTAAGAGCACCAATGTCCTGGGGCTGTTGTGAAGGTTCGACAATGTAGTGCCTGCACAGTGTCTGCCATACAACGGGTGCTCAATCAACTGGGTGTATGTGTGTACGTGTACGTATTTTCTGCCCACCTTCCTACCTTCCCAAGATAATATTGACTCCTTTGGTGTCAGGAGAATTGACTAAAATCACACATTTCCAGTCAGTCCAGCACCCAGCACAGAGACAATACTCAGTGAATCTTAGTGGGTGATGCTGCTTCAGGCCCACCGCCACCTGCACTGGACTGAGACGGAGGCCCTGGTTTGAGTCCTAAATCGCCTGGCTTAGCAGCTGTAGCCAGGATGCTCATTTTCCTGGGCCTCAGTCTTTATGGCAATGCCATGGTGACAATGACAATGGTGACAGAGGATTTCTTTAAAGTACTGAATAATGTATACAAATATTTTAGATGGTAATAACACTTTAAAATGTATGTTTAAAATTAGAGCTATTTGGGACATCCTTTCTAACTGTTGACAGGAAACTGATTTTGCTTCTTTTATCCCCCACAGTGACCGGCACATAGTAGGTGCTCCATAAGTGTTGAACAAATGTGTAAGCAAACAAACGTGCTTGGTTTTCCACGACAACGGTGAGAATCCACCAAATCCTCCCCAATAAGCGTAACAACAAAAATTACTGAATTCTTTACTTTCAAAATTCTTTAATTTATTTTATACTTTATTCTGTCAGCCCCCTTATAAAAGCAAGAGTTATTATTTTCATTTTGCAAATGGAAAAAAAATATTGAAGGCAAGAGAGGAAATGTAACTTCTCCAACTGGGACAGCCAATGGCCTCTGGAATGTTTAGGAGAAATCTGATTTCATCCATTCTTCCCCTCCTTGGGGTATCTTGATTTAGGGATTTTACAAAGTGCCCAGATGGTTGGCGTCCCTAAGAGCTCATTTTAAATTGGTTATTTGCTCTGCTGGCTAAATGGCATCATCTTTTATACAAATTTCCTGTTTAGAAATCTGGAAATTGTTCCAGGTTCCCCACCATCTCACATGTCCCCCAATCCATACCCCACACTCTTGCCCACTCAGGCACATGCATTCACAAGCCAGTCACCATGTTTTGAACCTTTTAACTATCTCCACTCCCACAGTAGCCAGGACCATCATTGTGTCTCAACCAATGACTTCAATCCTCTGATGAGCTACTCTACCCCACCCCTGCTCCCTCCGACCATCCCACAGGCTAAGGGATCTTTTAAACATATGCATTTTATTTCATAGCCTTGGGATAAAACTCACTCTTCACCATGACGCACCCTCCCTTCAGGATCTGCCTTCTGCATTCCTGACTTCCGTTCTGGCTACCACCCCCTCCACTCATGTTCCTACCACAGAAAAGTCCTTGAAATTCCTAGGGTGCTCCCTTCTCTCTCCAGCCCTTCACACACATTGCCCCCTCCTCTGGGAAGAGTTGCCTCCCTGCCATATGCTTCTGGTCTTCAAGACTTAGCCTAAACATCCCCCTCAAGGAACCCTCCCTGTTCTTGCAATCCCCTATCCATCCTGTATCATTCAATAAACTTGGTTATTTGTGTGACTCCATTACCAGCTGTAAGAGCTAAATAAGATTTCATTGAGCCATCATTTCCCAGTGAATTCCACTCCTGTTCAAAGTCCTCCCAAAGACTGACAACAGAGGAATTCACTGCCTCCTTTGACGGATTATGCCCAATGGGAAGCTAGTTCTGCTCCAGCTCACATTCAAAACCACTCTCACCTACTGGGGCAGGGGGGGGGGGGGTGAGGGAAGGGGGAGGGCGGGGGAGTTGGCTTCACTTCTCTACAGTGTTTGGAGGTGCCCAGGGAAGCATCTCAAGGTGCTTTGCAGAAGTACATACACAGTCTACTGCCATTTTGCTGGAACATTCTTCGTTTAGATATTCCTACCAATCCCCCTCCTTATTCCTCCTGCAAAACAGCTTAGCAAACCCTTAGGGTCTCATTCATTCCCTAAACCAATGTGGTGGCACCAGCCACAGCTGCTCCTGAAGGTGTGCACCAGGGTGGGCTCAGGCCGCACACCTGTGAAACGCATCCGAACTTCAAAACCTTATATAAATATCTCATTAATAATTTTAATTTTTAAATGTGAAAATATTTTAGATATAAGTCAAGTAAGTATTTAAAATTTTTTACTTGTTTCATTTTAATGTTTAATGTAAAGACTACAAAATGTTAAATTTCATGTGTAGATCACATTATATTACCACTAGAGGTCTGATGCATGAAATTCATGCAAGGAGCTCAGACCTTGCAGCCCCAGCTGCCTTGGCCCTCACGACCCCAGTGAGGCTGTCCCCTCTCCCTCACCCCACTCACTGATCATTCCAGAAGGTCATTCTGGAAGGTCTTTCCACCCTCTGGTCTAATTAGCATATTAGCTCTTTATTATATAGGATGGGCATTTGTTTCAACCATTGAGCTCATCAATGGTGATTGTGTCCTCAGGAGAAATTCCAGTGGGAGGTTTCAAGATGTGTAATATTGATGTCCTTCATATACTATTTTCCCAGTGATAAAATGTGGGGGGTTGTTCATTTGACAGACAGTTTTACAACCCACAATGCAACTGGCACTGGGTGTGCTGGGGTAAATGAAATGTTTGGACCAAGAGAAACTGCCTGATCGCTTCCATCTCTCAAACAGAATCTCTGTTTTCCATTGGCATATCCTAGGATTCCTCCACTGGGAGTCAAACGTGAGCAAGGCGGGGTCTTGGAACTTGAAAGATGTTTTTCCATAGAAATTCCATTATAAAATGTGTAATATAAGGCCCCAGACTACCCCCACATACAAATTTATTTAATTGATAATTATAGTAATACTAGAGGCCCGGTGCACAAAAATTTGTGCACTTGGGCGGGGGAGGGGGGATCCCTCCGCCCGGCCTGTGCCCTCTCGCAGTCTGGGACCACTCAGGAGATAATGACCCGCTGGCTTAGGCCTGCTCCCGGGTGGCAGAGGGCAGGCCCAATCCCTAGGGGCTGCACCTGCTCGGGCTCAGAGCAGGGCTGATTGGGGGGTTGGGGCACCGCCCCCTGTCACACTCAAGGCAGGGTCGATAGGGAGGTTGCGGCGCCACCCCCTGTCACGCACAGAGCAGGGCCCATCAGGGGGTTGGGGAGCTCCCCCCTGTCACGCACAGAGCAAGGCCCATCAGGGGGTTGGGGAGCTCCCCCCGTATCACGCACAGAGCAGGGCCCATCAGGGGGTTGAAGAGCTCCACCCTGTCACACACAGAGCAGGGCGGATCAGGGGGTTGGGGCGCCGCCACTGTCACACTCAGGACAGGGCCGATGGGGGGGGGAGGGGTTGGGGCGCCACACCCTGTCACACACAGAGCCACAGGGCGATCAGGGTGTTGGTGAGCTCCCCCCTGTCACGAACAGAGCAGAGCTGATAGGGAGGTTGTGGCCCCGCCTCCTGTCACACACAGAGCTGCAGGGCGATCAGGGGGTTTGAGCGCTGCCCCCTGTCACACTGATCCCAGTGCTGGGAGGCCTCGCTGCTCCGCTGATCCCGGTGCTGGGAGGCATATTACCCTTTTACTATATAGGATAGAAGCCTGGTGCATGGGTGGGGGCCGGCTGGTTTGCCCTGAAGGGTGTCCTGGATCAGGGTAGGGGTCCCGCTTGGGTGCCTGGCCAGCCTGGGTGAGGGGATGAAGGCTGTTTGCATCCGGTCACACCCCCTTCAGGGTAGGGGTCCTGCTTGGGTGCCTGGCCAGCTTGGGTGAGGGGCTGAGGGCCGTTTTCAGGCTGGCAGGTGACTGAAGCTCCCAACCTGTCCTTTTTTCCTTTTTTTTTCATTCTGGGTCAGCTTTAGCTCTGAGGCTCGACTCCAGCTATGAGACCTCCGCTGCTGAAAGCAGGTTTCTGGCCTTTATTTACCTTCTGTATTTGAAACAATGTTGCGGTCCTGCTGGCTGAAGCCCGGGGCTTCCCCCTTTGCCCACCTCAGCCTATCCCCACCCCCTTCCACTCTGGCTAGAACCACACTGTTGTCTGTATCTGTGCTTTATATATGTGTTGGGTTGTTTGGGGAGGGGTCACTTAATTCCTTCACCTTCTTTCATCCAGCCCCTGAGCCCCTTCCCCTCTGAAAGCTGTCAGTCTATTCCATGCATCCATGCCTCTGGTTCTATTTTTTCCATCAATTTATTTTGTTCATTAGGTTCCTCATATAATTGAGATCATATGGTATTTGTCTTTCTCTGACTGGCTTATTTCATTTAGCATAATAATCTCCAGGTCTACCCATGCTTTCACAAAAGCTAAGATTTTTTTTCTTTTTTTAATGCCCAATAGTATTACATTGTGTAAATGTACCACAGCTTTTTCATCTACTCATCTACTGATGGGCACTTGGATAGTTTTCAGATCTTGGATATTGTAATTAATGCTGCTATGACCATAAGGGTGCATACATTCTTTCTGATTGGTGTTTCCAGATTAGGATATATTACCAGAAGTGGAATCGCTGGGTCATGAGGCAGTTCCATTTTTAATATTTTTAGGAAACTCCATACTGTTTTTCATAGTGGTTGCACCAATCTGCATTCCCACCAGTCGTGTATGAGGGCTCCCTTTTCTCTGCATCCTCACCAGCACTTGCTGTTTGCTGATTTATTGATGGTAGTTATTCTGACAGGTGTGAGGTGTTATTTCATTGTGGTTTTAATTTGCATCTCTGATGATTAGTGACATTGAGCATCTTTTCATATGTCTCTTGGTCATGTGTATGTCCTTTTCAGAGAAGTGGCTATTTAGGTTCTTTGCCAACTTTTTAAGTGCTGTTGAGTTGTATAAGTTCTTTATATGCAGGGGTGAGCAAAAGTAGGTTTACTGTTGTGAGTATGTGAAACAGTTTATTCTTGTATTATTTATTAACTAACTAGAGGCCCGATGCACAAAATTCATGCTAGAGTAGGTCTTCCCTCCCCTGCTACCGGCACCACCTTCCCTCAGGCATCCAGGACCTGGGCTTCCCTCGCAGAGGGATGCCCCACCCACCTGCCGCAGCCCACTGGTCAGTGGTCTGGGCCTCCCTCTTTGGGGAGATTGTGGAACCCCCGCAATTGATTGTTCTGCCGGCCAGTGACCTGGGCCTCCCTCTGCAGGGTGATCATGGGGCAACGGCTGGGCCCCTGACCAATCGTGTTACACCTGCCTTGGCTGGCCTGGTGCAGGTGGGTGTCATAGTGTGGTCCCAGATGGTCATCTGGATGGTTGTTCCACTGTTCAGCTATTCGGTCAATTTGCATATTATGCTTTTATTTTATAGGATTAGTATATGATTTATTTGTCTCCTTCTTCTTATTAGTTATTATTTTGTACACATACTTATGATTTATCTTTTAGGTAATGATGGCTAATAATTTTATCTACTTCTACCCATACCTGTATTTTGTTAATTAACTCCTTATCAGTTGTATCATTGGCAGATATATTCTCCCATTCAATGGGCTCCCTTTTCCTTTTGTTGATGGCTTCTTTTGCTGTGCAGAAGCTTTTTAGTTTGATGTAGTCCCATTTGTTTTGTTTATTTTCCCTTTGTCTCTCTTGCCCTAAGACAGTGGTCAGCAAACTGCGGCTCGGTGGGCCATGGCTCACGAGCCACATGCAGTTCTTTGGCCCCTTGGGTGTGGCTCTTCCACAAAATACCGACTTCTGTGCATGGGCCACGAAGTTTTAATCGCTCTGTACGTGTGCGCCCACACGTGGTGTTTTGTGGAGGAGCTGCGTTCGGGGGGCTGGGGAGCCGCATGTGGCTCGCGAGCCGCGGTTTGCGGACCACGGCCCTAGGAGATGTAGTATCTGTGGTAACACAAGAGCTGTCTGAGATTTTACTGCCTATGGCTTCTTCTAGGATTCTTATGGGTTTCACGACTTACATTTAAGTGTTTTATCCAATTTTGAGCTTATTCTTGTGTATGGTGTAAGCTGGTGATCTAGTTGTGTGTTTTTTTATGTATCTGTCCAATTCCTATTAAAAAACCAATGGCATATCTCACAGGTATAGAACAAATATTTCAAAAATTTTTATTGCAGAATAGTTCAGCAATCTTGAGAAGGAAAGACAAAATTGGATGTATAACAATACCTGATATCAAACTATACTACAAGGGCATAATAATCAAAACAGCCTCATACTGGCACAAGAACAGGCAGATAGATCAATGGAACAGAATAGAGAGCACAGATGCAAACCCACACCTATATGTCAATTAATATTTGACAAAGGAGGCAAGAACATACAATGGGGTAAAGACAGTGTCTTCAATAAATGGTCTGGGAAAATCAGCTGTAGTCTTTATTTCTGGTTCTATGCAGGTAAACTGGCTCTCAGAAAAACAAATGAACCATTATTTGTAACATTTGAAAATTTCAATAATCCCATCATAGCTAATTTTAAGCTACCAACACCCCAAAATTCCTGACTATGTAACCGTTTGTTCCCATGAGCCATGGTAGCTGGTCTCAGCACAGCACTGCATCCTCCAAACTAAGGAGAGGACAGCCCCACGAGAGGAGGTATTGGTAAAAGGGAGAGGCCCTTCAAAGCCTCTTTGTATTTTGGATTTTATTAAATGAAGTCTAAGTCTCCTATAGTCTCAGAAGTCGTCCTTCCTCTTATCGTCAGAGCACGGGAGAAGCACGAGATAGCCCGAGTGGCCGCAGAGCAGCTAGAATTCTTGACATTCCGTGGAAAGCTCCATTACCCATTAACCCAAAATCTTTCAGAAAAAAACACACATGGCCAAACTATAGCTCCTCTTTGTACCTTAGGATTTATGTTTAATGTTATTATCAAAACACCTATTCCAAGAAAATTCTACCTTCTGTGAACATCTTTTGTCATTGATTGGAAGCCACTTAGAACTAACCCATTTTCCATCTTACCCTACAACAGCGAACAGGCGCCATGGCCAATGTCTTCTGAATGCCTTGTAGGAAACGGGGATGATTCCTTAAATGCATGTTCCCATGAGGACTCCCCATAGGAGTGCCAGGAGGTGAGCTGCATGCTGAATCACAGAGGGTGCTGCATTAGTCTGGGTTCTCAGAGGAACAGACCCAATAGGAAACAGATGTAGTTATAGATATGGATACAGATGCAGATATTTACTATAAGGAATTGGCTCACCTTATTATGGAGCCTGAAAAGTCAAGATGGGCAGCTGGTAACCTGGAGATCCAGAAGCATCAATGGGTTCCATTCAGCCCGAGTGTGAGGGCTGATGGCAGAGGTTTCAGTCAGAGTCCAAGTTGAGGCAGAAGAAGACTGATATCTCAGCTCAAAGGCAGCCAAGTAGAGAGAAAGAATTCTTTCTTTCAGCTTTTCATTCTATTCTGATCTTCAACTGATTGGAAGCAGCCCACCCATGGTGGAGAGGGCAATCTGCTTTAGTCAGTCACTAATTAAAAGTTAGTATCATTCAGAAACACCCTCACCGACCATTCAGAAATGTTTTAACCAAACATCTTACCATCCATAGCCCAGTCTAGTTGGCACTTAGAATTAACCATCACAGTGGCCATCTACCCTATATTCCACTTTTTGAGAAATGATCTGTTAGCCTGAGACTGTATATTACACATTTTATTAAGGAATTTCTATAGACAAATATCCGATAAGCTTAACCCCCCTGACTTCCTCATGTTTGAATCCTAAGTACGAGGAGGGTGCTGGGTTGTGGCAGTGAATATCAGAAATTTGATTTCTGGTGAATATTTTCAAGCTAGAAGGGATCATGAAACTCCTTGTTTGAGGAGACACGAGGAGTCTCAGCACTGAGTCTCGGACCCTGCCCAATAAAACCACTTCCAGGGTCAATTTTTAGAGGCAAGTCAGGGTAGGCCTAGGGACTCCTGGAAAGAGCATTGTTAAGTGCCCCCCAGAGCAAGAGCATGGAGGCCAAGGCTCAGCTTGCTACCCACAAAAGCAACAGTGAGGATGGAGACCCTGAGGACCAAGGATCACAGCAGCAAGTAGGACTAAGCCCCATCAACCAAGCAGGTAAGCTTTAGAGAACAATTTCATTGTTTCAAAAAAATCTAATAATGCTATATTTCTGAGTGTCATTCACAAGTTTCTAAGCCTAATCCCAACTGGAAATCACTCATAGCAAAGGCCACCATGTCCTCTCAAGCAAGGGACCCAATCAAGGCTGATGGATCTTCAGAAATCCAGCATCTCCAATGCAGAAACTATGGTGACGGCCTCTTAACTGCTCATTTGGTTCCATATTGAATGAGGATTCACCTCCACCATTGTCTCATTCCTCTCTTCCAACAACTCTCAGAGTGATGTTTTAAAATCCAAATCTGGTTATATCAGTCTCTTGTTTACAATATCTCAATGGCTTCCCATTGCACTTGGAAGAATGTGCAAACCCCTCAACATGACTTGAGGTTCAACGTGACTGTATCCCTGCCTACTTCTTGCATATTCTTTGGTGCCTCTGTCTTCCTTACATTATAAGTCAGTGCAACCCACCCTTAGGTCTGGGAGGGACAGGGCCCCACACTGGGGCTCCCACCCACATATCATAAACACACAGGAAAATAAATGTATTAAAGAACACTAGAGCAGCTCTTAAGAACACTTGAGATCTGACATTGAATGCCAGCACAGTGGGACCCATATTCCTAACATCCACATTCATGACTAACTTGATTGAAGCCCCACAGAAATGCTTCCCCTACCCTTTGTCCCATTAAAACAAAAGGCACTGCCATTCACATGCCAATGAAGGGGTGCTTTTGGGCCTCCTTTGACTTTGGAAGAAAACACTGCCTTGGAAGGCAGAGATTGCAGCATTGAAAACACTTAAGTAAGAGAAAGTTAATTAACTTGTCACATCCTTCCCTTTGATAGCACAAAGTGAGGCACTGGAAATAACTCTGAGCAAAAGGCTAACATGTCCTTAATAAGTGAGGCACTGTTTCCTAGTATTTCCAAGCAGCCATTTTCTTGCTTCTCTTCATGTTTCAATTTATGGGCTCAAGGGGACTCAAAAATTAGCATGGCATTTGCAATGGTTGGATAGGGGGATGAGAAATACTTTGTAATATTAAATGGTTTATTATTCTCTGGAGTTTTTATGTCTGTTGATCTAGATTCCATTCATGACAAGCATGAAGCATGGGCTCTGTTCTTCTTGCTGAACTTTACATGCTAAGATTATTTGATGAGTTTGAATTTAAGTTCTTAAAGCTAAAATAAATTTCAGTTTTATTTGAATAATTTAGATTTGGATTTTGATATTTGTTATCATAGATGGGAAGAATTAACATCATTAAAAATGTCCTTATTAATGAAAGCAATCTATAAGTTCAACGCAATTCCTACCAAAATACCAATGGCATATTTCACAGAACTAGAACACACCATCTAAACATTTGTATGGAGCCCAAAAGACCCCAAATAGCCTCAGCAATCTTGAGAAAGAAGAATAAAGTTAGAGATAACATTATACCTAGTATCAATCTACACTACAAGGCTCTGGGAATGCAAACAGCATGGTGCTGGCATAAAAACAGACACAGATGAATGAATGGAACAGAGTAGAGGGCCCAGAAATAAACTCAGGCTTATATGGTCAGTTAATATATGACAAAGGAGGCATTCAATGAATAATATGGAAAATGGGAAAATGGGACAGATATGTGCAAAGAAAATGAACTTAGACCACCTTCTTACACCATATACAGGAACAAACTCAAAATGAATTAAAGATTTAAATGTTAGACTTGAAACCTTAAAACTCCTAGAAAAAACATTGGCAGTAAAATCTCTGACTTTTCTCTTAGCAATATTTTTTACTGACATATCTACTCAGACAAGGGAAACTAAAGAAAAAGTGAACAGCTGGGATGACATCAAACTAAAAAGGCTTTGACAGCAAAGGAAACCATCAACAAAACAAAAAAGACAGCTTACTGAATGGGGGAGAGTATTTGCCAATGATACATCTGATAAGGGGTTAATATCCAAACTTTATAAAGTATGCAAACTCAAAACCAGAAAAACAAACAATACAATTTTAAAAAGGGCAGAGAACCTAAATACACACTTCTCCAAAAAGGACATACAGATTTTCAACATCACTAATCTTCAGAAAAATGCGAATTAAAGCCTCAGTGAAATATCACCTCACACCTGTCAGAATGGCTACCATCAATACATCAACAAACAAGTGTTTGGTGAGGATGTGGAGAAAAGGGAACCCTCATGCACTGTTGGTGAGAGTGCAGCCTCTATGGAAAACTGTATGGAGAGTCCTCAAAAAATTAAAAATGGAACTGCCTCATGACCCAGTGATTCCACTTCAGGGAATATACCCTAAAAACCCTGAAACCAATCAGAAAGAGAATATGCACCCCTACGTTCATAGCAGCAATAGCTAAGATCTGGAAATAACACAAGTTCCTATCGATAGACGAGTGGGGGTGGGGGGAGGGATTGTAGATATACACAATGGAATATTACTCAGCCATTAAGAAGAATGAGATTTTACCATTTGCAACAGCATGGGTGGACCTACAGGGTATTATGCTAAGTGAAATAAGCCAGTCAGAGAAAGACAAATACCATATGATTTCACAAATAAATGAACAAGCAAAACTGAGCCAGACTTAGAGACACGGAGAACAGACTGGTGATTGCCAGAGGGGTCAGGGGTTAGGGGACTGGGTGAAGAAGGTATTAAGAAGCACAAATTGGTAGTGACAACATAGTCATGGGATATAAAGTACAGCATAGGCAGTAAAATCAATAATATTGTGATAACTATGTATGGTGGGCACTGGAAATATCGGGGACACTTTGTGACGTATATGGCAGTCTAACTACTATGCTGTACACCTGAATCCATACAACGTAATATAGAAAGTAAACTGTAATTGAAAAATGTTTTTTTAAAGTGTGGGGTTTTTAAAACAGACAAACCCACCTTCAATTCTTGGCTCCACCACTTACTTACTAGGTATTTAATCTACAGAATGGGCTCAGTGCTCAAGTAGTCAGGTTGTCATGAGAATTGAATTGGCTAATGCAAGTATAGTGTCTATTATGACACCTGGCCCTTAGCAAGCAGGTAATAAAAGGTAGCAAGCATTATTATTATAGTTATCAATGTTATCACCGAAATTGTATGAAAAATTAAAATTAAGCAGTTCAGTCAGGGTCTCAGCACCTGTAAATGGTGGGTCAGGTCCTTAAATCAACATTTGAACATTCAGTATCATTTTACTTTCCTGTGATGACTGGGAGGAGCCGGGGATGAAGATCAATTAGCCAGGATGGTGACTGGCACTTTGCATGGCCTTCCTTAATCTCGCCACCACATTGAGAATCAGTCGACGGCGTCTCCAAAGAGAATGCACTCGCCCACTGTCACTCAAGTTGGGAGTGAGGTGGGTTATCATTTTGTGATAATTATGAAGCCCTACCACTCATTCTTATGCAATTCTGGTGACTGGGGTGTGGGATAGCAACACAACACTGGCCATGAAGACCTGAGGGTCTCAGGGAGTAGGGGAGCCTTTAAGAAAGTTTTCCCTCCCTGAAAAATAAAAATAGATGCCCAGGGGAAGACTGGCCCCTCCTTTGTGTAATTTACACAGAACAGCTGTCAGCATCTTCAAACATGAGAAGGGAAACTACAGAGGAAAACTCAGCAAAAGAGATAACAGCAGAGCAGAAGGGAATCTAGTCCTTGATGGAGACACTCACCAACCACTGATTTAACAGCTCGGGGCACTCTGTACTGGGACTTGTTTTCATGTGAAAAATAAAGTACTCTTTTTGTTTCATCCATTTGAATTAGGTTTGCTCTTACTTGTAGCCAAATGCATTCTGAGACCATGAACCACCTTTATGATACCCTTACTTCTGGTAAGAATAGGATTCATGATAAACTTACTACATTCCAAATATTACACTAAGCTTTTTAGATTTGATATTTCATTCGATGTTTTATCCGTGTGACAAACTCACAAAGTAAATACTATTATGAACCCCATTTTACAAGCATATAATAGAGTGAAGAAAGAAAACTAGCATTTGCAGGTTGATGACACACCCACAGCCTCTAGGCACACTGGGGAGATGGTTCAGAGCACAGACTCTGAGTCAGACAGTCTGCACTCAGATCACTTACTGACCATGTGATCTTGGCCCAAGATGGACAAAGTATTCTTTTTGAGCCTCTGTTTCCTCATCCTTAAAATGAACATAACAGTGACATCTATCTCAAAGCATCATTAGGATGAAATGAAATGCGTGCAATCAACAAATACTGTGTGGGTGACCTGATGTTCCTCATTTTGAAGGTCGGGAAATCCTGCCTCTGGAGACCAATTCCAGCATGACAGCAGGGCTGCATCTGGGAATGGCTGAAGGCATCTCCCCAAACCTGAATAGGATACATTCAGTGGTTTTCAACCTTCTTAATGCTGCGACCCTTTCATACAGTTCCTCATGTTGTGGTGACCCCCAACCATAAAATTATTTTCGTTGCTACTTCATAACTGTAATGTTGCTACTGTTATGATTCGTAATGTAAATATCTGATATGCTATATGTGTTTTCCAATGGTCACGACCCACAGGTTGAGAAACGCTGCATGATTAAATTGATTTCTTGGCTGCCAGACAGTTAAAAGGCATCTTAATCTACATGTTATTGCCTCCTACTGGCCAAACACCTGAACAGCCGTAGGCTAATTCCCCCATTCTGACAATGGACTCTGTACTGAAACCCTGACCCTTTGATGTATATATCTCTGCCTCGCCTCAGGACAAGTTGTGTTAATAAAAAGCATGGAGTCCTGGGAGGAGGAGAATCTAAGGCCTTAGACTTAAGATCTTAGAACTTAGCTCCTCTGATGCCCAAATGCCTTTCAAAATTATATTTTGTCTCTGGACTCTTTATTAGTCTCTGGATTCCTATTTAATCTACACACAGCCTTCTCCAGATTCCTGAACCCTTCTTGATGCTGGGACAAGAACCCGGGCATGCCTCCATTTGTGTAAATGAGGAAACCGAAGTTTAAAGAGATTCGTTCAGTGGACAGGACACCAACACCTGGAGCCTGACATAGGGGCTTGAACTGAAGGACAGAGCACTGGACATGGGCTTGGAAGGTTTGCCCAGGTGGATGCGGTGGAGCAAGCAGAGCACAGCAAGCTCAAGAGTTAGGGAAGCCAGGGCTATGTGCATGGTCCCAGGAGGTGGGAGCAACAGCGACCTTAGGTAGCTCCAGCATCGGGCAGGAAGGAGAGAATTCTGAACTCAGGTAGTAAATACAGATTTGGAACTGTTAACTGACATGCACTAGGTCACTTAATCTCAGGACAATTTGATGAATAAATAACTAGATAGATGATAGATAGATAGATAGATAGATAGATAGATAGATAGATAGATAGATGATAGATGATAAATAGATAGATGATAGATGGATAGATAGGTAGATAGATAGATAGATAGATAGATAGATAGATAGATAGATAGATAGATAGATAATGAATAGATGATAGATAGATGATAGATAGATAGATAGATAGATAGATAGATAGATAGATAGATAGAAAAATACACTCAGTCTGTGGAAAGCATCCAGCCTCTGGGGGGACACTCACTCCAAGATGGCCATGGGCTTTGCCCTGTGCTCTGTGGTTTTGGATTCACTCTAAGAAATATCTGTTTGGTTATCTGAGAACACCGTTCTCAGACCCGAGGTAACTATGAGCACATTGCTTGCTGTCTCTGGGCCACAAATTTCTCACGTGCAAAGTGAGCTGATTAAACCCTATTCACTTCACAAGGGTAAGGACAAGGGTGAAAATAGAATGGCCCTCGTGCTCTTCTGCGTAAAGCCCATGCATTGCCAAGTGTTACTGCAAGGAAACAGTGTCACCAGTGGATCAATGCTTGTCCTCGAGTTGCTACTAACAGAACCTTCTCTGACCAACTTCAATGAAAGGGCATTTTTTTGAGACATACTTCTTACACCTCTGGAGTTTTATCTAGACAGTCTTCATGGCTTTTTTAAATTGTTTTTTAAAAATTGTAGTGAGAACATTTAACATAAGACTTACCCCTTTAACGAACTCTAAGTGTACAATACAATATTGTTCAGTATGGGCACAACCTCGGAGATAAGTTCTACAGAACTTATTCATCTTGTGTAACAGACTTCATGCTCCTTGAGTGGTGTTTCCACTCCCATCTCCCTCTCCGCCCAACCCTCCAGCCCTCAGAACCACCCGTCCACCTCCTGCTTCTCCGGGTTTGACTACTTTAGACACTTCATTAAGTGGAATTGCACACTATTTGTCCTTCTTATTGTCATGGCTTACTTCACTCAGCATAATGTCCATGTTGTCACATATAGCAGGGATTCCTTCTCTTTTCTTTAATTGGGTGATTTTATTTATTGTATTTATCTTTTTCCCTATCACCATTTACCCCCCCATACCCTCCTCCACCTTTACCCACCCTCCCCCCACAATAACCACACTGTTGTTCATATCAATGAGTTCTTTCTCTTTTTCTCTTTTTGGCTCAATCCCTCCACCCCCAACATCCAGCCCTCACACTGACAGCCATCAGTCTGCTCTCTATGAGTCTATCTCTATTTTGCCTGTTAGTTCATTTTGTTCATTAGATTCCACATAAAAGTGACATCAAATGGTATTTGTCTTTCTCTGATGCTTATTTCACTTAAGATAATACTCTCCAGGTTGCAAATGATAAGATATCATTCTTTTTATGACTGAGTAATATCCCATTGTGTAAGTTTATCACTGCTATTTTATCCACTCATCTACTGATGGAGACTTGGGCTGCTTCCAAATCTTGGTTATTATAAACTAGAGCCCCGGTGCACAAATTTGTGCATGGGTGGGATCTGGCTGGCCTGCCTCAATGGGGGCCCATCTGGCTGGGCTGGCAGGGAGGAGGGGCCGCAGGTGGTTGGCTGGTTGACCCTGCCCCTGATTGGGGTGTTGGGGACAGATCCGGGATGGGGCCGGCTGGGGGGAGGGGCTATGGGCAACATCCCGATCAGGGTATTGGGGGCCAATCAGGGGCTGGGCCTGCTGGTGGGGGGTGCTGATCAGGGCCCGGATCAGGCTGGTTGGCTGCTGCAGTGCATGTCATAGCCAGGTCAGCTCTGGCCCCACGCTGCTAACAAACCCGGCTTCAGAGGGCAGATTGGCCCCTCCTGCTTGCAGCCAAGTCCTGTGCAGACACACAAATTGTGGGTCAATGGAGCTTCAAGCAGGTTGCCTAATGCCAAAGGAGCACAGTCCCATGACAGTGGTCAGCACCTGTGTACCTCACAGGAAGCCCAGAATGGGTGGAGAGAACAGAAGAGTGGGGACCAAAGCAAGCTCCCATGGGGCACTAAACTTGGCTGAAACAAACACCGCTTCACTTTCTTTTTTCTCTTTATTTCCTCCCTTTTTTCTTTCTTTTCTTTTTTTTAATGTTTTCTCTTTTGTTTCTTTTTTTTTCCTTTTTAAATTTATCTTTTTTATCTATCTGCTTTATTGATTTGTAATTATTCTAGTCTTTGTTGTTCCATTCATATATCTAATTTTTTTCTTCCTTTTTACTACTCAATTTTTTTCTCGTTTATTTCTTTTCTTTTTCTGCTGTTTTCTCATCTTTTTTATTTTTCTTATTTTAGGTATATTAGCTTTATCCTCTATCTTCCTTTGCAATTTTTTCTTATCTTTTCATTCATTTTCCACTTTATTTTAAACCATTTCCTTCTCTTATTCCCCCAATTCTTTATTCTTATTTTCTTTATTTCAGCTCTGCATCTACATATTCTATCCCCCCTCTTTCTGCTGTTTTTCATTTGTGCTTTTATTGTTTATTTGTTTACTTTGTTTTATTTTCTTCTCATATTTTTTCTTTTTTATTTCTCTCATTCTTACCCCCTTTTCTCTTTACTAATTATCTCTTCTCTGGTGGTTGTTTCTGTTGGTGCTATAGAAATCTTGTGTATGTTTTTGTTTTGTTTCTTCTGTTTCATGTTTTGTTGTGTTGTATTTTGTTTTATTCACTCAGCATCTTCACAACAACTCATACAACGTTATCAGGGATGAGCCACATAGTCAGCCAGCCTGAGAGGAGACTCCATCCATGAATGGGACAATAATATTCAAGACACAACTACAACAAGAGTACCCATAAACTCAAGTCAGGGGCTTCCTAGAGCACCCAGCCCAGGAGTTCTAGGAGACTGCACCACTGGGTCCTACAGAACATCTACTACATAAGACCACCCCACAAAATCTGGGAGGCATAGCAGTTTTATCTAATATATAGAAACAAAAACAAAGAGATAGCAAAAATGGGGAGACAAAGAAACAAACTCCAAATGAAAAAATACGAGGAATCGCCAGAAAAAGAACTAAATGAAATGGAAGTAAACAATTTTTCAGACAAAGAATTCAGAGTAATGGTAATAAGGGTGTGCAAACAATTCATTGAGAACTACAAACAAGTTAATGAGAGTTATAAGGGTATCAACGAGAGCTACACTAACTTAAAAGGAGATCTTGAAACAATAAATAAAAGTCAATTGGAAATGAGGAATTCCATAGCTGAAATAAAGTACACCCTGGAAAGATTCAGCAGTAGACTAGAAGAAGCTGAGGACCGAATCAGTGAATTAGAAGACAAGGTAGACAAAAACTCCCATTCAGAGCAGCAAATGGAAAAAAAAAAAATTAAAAAGCAAGAGGGGAATGTAAGTGTGCTTTGGGACAACATGAAACATAACAACATTTGCATTATAGGGATGCCAGAGGGAGCAGAATCTCAGAAAGGAATAGAGAACCTGTTTGAAGAAATAATAATGGAAAATTTCCTTAATCTAGTGAAGGAAAAAGTCACTCAAGTTTAGGAAACACAGAATCCTAATCAAGATGAACACCAAAAGATCCACACCTAGGCACATATTAATTAAAATGGCAAAAATTAAAGACAAAGAAATAATCTTAAAGACTATAATAGAGAGACAAAAAGTTGCCTATAAAGGAGCTCCCTTTAGACTGACTTCTCAATAGAAATATTTCAGGCCAGAGGAGTGTGGCATAAAGTATACAAAGTAATGAAAACCAAGGGACTGAACCCAAGACTACTCTATCTAGTAAGCCTATCATTCAAAATTGAAGGTGAAATAAAGAATTTCAAGATAAAAAAAAAAAGACTAAAAGAATTTAAGAATTTATTACCACCAAACCAGCACTGCAAGAAATGTTAACGGGACTGTTGTAAGAAGAAGAAATAGAGAAAAATAGAACACAGACACAAAGAACAAGAATAACAATAAATAAGTACCTATAAATAATAACCTTAAATGTAAATGGCTTAAATGCTCCAATCAAAAGACATAGGGTAGCTGAATGGATAAGAAAACATGACCCATATTAATGCTGTCTATAAGAGACCCACTTCAGAACAAAAGGATCACACAGACAGAAAAGGGAGGGGTAGAAATTAAATTTCTAGGCAAATGGAAATAAAAAAGCTGTAATAGCAATACTCATAACTGACTAAATAGATTTCAAAGTGAATGCCATAATAAGAGATAATGAAGGCAACCTCGTAACACTAAAGGGATCAATACAACAAAAGGATATAACTCTAATAGACATATGAACCAAATACAGGAGCATCCAAATATATGAAAAAAACTTCTGGAGGATTTTAAGGGAGAGATTGACAATAATCTATATATATAAAAGCCTAAGCGACCATTACAACCAGACAACTGGATGACTGGGCAACCAGCCAGTAGCTATGACGTGCACTGACCACCAGAGGGCAGATGCTCAAAACAGGAGCTGCCCCCTGGTGATCAGTGTGCTCCCAAGGCCAGCCTCCAGCAGCCAGCCAACCTCCTGCAGCCCCTCCCCCTGGCCAGCCTCACTTGGGACTGGGTGAGATGGCCCAGATCAGCCAGGAAGAAGCCCACCCATGCACAAATTCATGCACCGGGCCTCTAGTATAATCATAATATGGGACTTTAACACCACACTGACATCACTGGATAAATCTTCTAGGCAAAAAAAAATCATCAAGGAAACATGGGACATTTTCAAAGATAGACCACATATGAGGACACAAACTATGTCTCTAAAAGTTCAAGAAGATTGAAACCATATCAAGCATCTTCTGAGATCACAATGGCATGAAATAAGAAATCAACCACAATAAAAACACTAAAAAATATTCAAACACGTGGTAACTAAAACACATGCAAATAAACAACGAATGGGTTAAATGAGATCAAAGAAGAAATAAATAACACCCAGAAACAAATTAAAATGAACACACAACATCTCAAAATCTATGGGACAGAGTGAAGGCAGTCCTGAGAGGAAAGTTTATAGCATTACAGGCCTAACTTAAAAAAACAAGAAAAAAATTTTAACAAGTTATCTAACTCTACAGCTTAAAGAATTAGAAAGAGAACAACAGAAAAGCCAAAAATAAGTAGAAGGAAGGAAATAATAAAGATCAGGGCAGAAATAAATGACAGAAACTAAAAATCAATACAAAGGATCAACAAAACCAAGAGCTAATTGTCTGAGAAGATAAACAAGATTGAAAAACCTCTAGCCAGACTCATCAAGAAACAAAGAGAGAGAACCCATATAAACAAAACCAGAAACAAAAAAGTTGAAGTAACTGACACATGGAAGTACAAAACATTGTAAAAACATACTATCAAAGACTGTATTCCAACAAACTGGACAAACTGAACAAAATGGACATATTCCTAGAAAAATATAATCTTCCAAAACTCAATCAAGAAGAACCAGAAAACCTGAATAGCCCAATAACTACTGATGAAATTGAAGCAGTAATTTAAAAAAACTCCCAGCAAACAAAAGCCTTGTTACCAAACATTCAAAGAGTTAACACCTATTTTCCTCACACTATTTCAAAAAAATTGAAGAGGAAGAAAGACTTCCAAGCTCTTTCTATGAGGCCAGGATTACCCTAATTCTGAAACAAGTTAAAGACACTACAAAGAAAGAAAACTACAGTCCAATATCCCTGATGAACATAGATGCTAAAATCCTCAAAAAAATATCAGAAAATCATATCCAGCAATACATACACCATAACCAAGGGAGATTTATTCTGGGGATGCAAGGATGGTATAATATTATCAAATCAATAAACAGATTGCAAGACAAAAATTACATGATCATATCAATTACTACAGAAAAGGCATTTGACAAAATCCAGCACCTTTTTTTATAAAAACGTTAGCAAAGTGGGAATACAAGCATCATACCTCAACATAATAAGGGCCATATATAACAAACCTACAGCCAACATCATATTCAATGGGCAAAACCTAAAACCATTTCCCCTAAGAACGGGAAGAAGACAGGGATGTCCACTTTCACCACTATTATTTAATACTAGAGGCCTAGCACGCACAAAATCGTGTGCGAGTAGCTCGCTTCCGCTTGCCTCAGCTGGCCGCCCAGCCCATCGCCGCTCGTAGCCCTCTGCCACTCATAGCCCTCCGCTGCTCTTGTAGCTCTCCACCACTAGTAGCTTGTCCCCCACCCTTCCCACTGCGAACGCTGCTATTCATTTGGTCATGATGGTGTTATAGCATTATGGCCACAGCCTTTTATTAATATAGTTAGTACTGGAAATCCTAGCCTCAGCAATCAGATAAGAAGGAAAAAAAAGGCATCCAAATAGGAAAGGAGGAAAAAAAACTGTCATTATTCACAAATGACATGATATTGTATATATAGTAGAAAACCCTAAAGAATCCATCAAAAAACTTCTAGATTTAATAAATGAATTTGGCAACATAGCAAGATACAAAATTAACACCCAGAAATCGATGGCATTCTTATACACCAATAATGAACTCTCAGAAAGAGAAACTAAAAAAACAATCCCATTTACCATTGTAACAAAAAAATTGAGATACTTAGCAATAAACTTAACCAAAAAGATAAAAGACCTGTACTAGGAAAACTACAGGATGTTGAGAAAAGACATAGAGGAAGATATAAACAAGTAGAAGAAAATACTATGTTCATGGATTGGTAGAGTCAACATAATAAAAATGTCCATATGACCATAAGCAATCTATAAATTCAATGCAATCCCTATTAAAATACCACAGGCATATTCCACAGATCTAGAAAAAACTCTCAAAAATGTATATGGAACCAAAATGATTCCAGATAGCCACAGCAATCTTGAGAAAGAACAAAGCTGGAGGGATCACCATACCAGATATCAAATTATAATACAAAGCCACCATAATCAAAACAGCGTGATACTGGCACAAGCACAGGCATATAGATCAATGGAACAGAACAGAGACCCCAGAAATCGACCAAAGCCATTATGCTCAATTAATAGTTGACAAAGGAGGCAAGAGCATACAATGGAGTCAAGACAGTCTCTTTAATTAATGGTGCTGGGAAAACTGGTCAGGTATAAGCAAATAAATGAAACTAGATCACCAACTTACACCACACACAAGAATAAACTCAAAATGGATAAAAGACTTAAATGTAACTCATGAAACTATAAAAAAAAAAAAAAACATTAGAAGAAATCACAGGCAGCAAAATCGCAGACATCTCTCATAGCAATATGTTTATGGATACATCTCCTTGGGCAAAGGAAACTAAGGAGAAAATAAACAAATGGGACCACATCAAAATAAAAGCTTCTGCACAGCAAAATAAACCATCAACAAATGAAAAGGGAGCCCACTGTAAGAGAACATATTTGGCAATGATACATCCAATAAGGGGTTCATTTTCAAAATATATAGGGAACTCATACAACTTAACAAAAGGAAGGCAAACAATCCAATTAAAAAATGGACCAAGGACCTATATAGACACTTCTCCAAAATGGACATACAGATGGCCAAAAGACATATGAAAACATGCTCAAAGTCACTAATCTTCTGAGAGATGCAAATTAAAATTACAATGAAGTATCACCTCACACCTGTCAGAATGGCTATCAACAAATCACAAATGACAAGCACTGGAGAGTATGTTTTAAAAAGGGAACCCTCGTGCACTGCTGGTGGGAATGCAGACAGGTGCAGCCACTGTGGAAAACAGTATGGAGTTTTCTCAAAACGTTAAAAATGGAACTGTCGTTTAACTCAGTGATCCACTTCTAAGAATAGATCCTAAGAAACCTGAAACACCAATCAGAAAGGATATATGCACCCCTATAGCAGTGCAATTTACAATAGCTAAGATCTGGGAAATAGCCTACATGGCCATTAGCAGATGAGTGAATAAAAAAGCTATGCTACATTTATACAATGGAATACTAAGAAGCTATAAAAAAAAACCACACAAGAACTCTTACCATTTGCAACAGCATGAATGGACCTGGAGAATATTTTTTAAAATATATTTTATTGATTTTTTACAGAGAGGAAGGGAGAGGGATAGAGAGTTAGAAACATCGACGAGATGAGAGAGAAACATCGATCAGCTGCCTCTTGCACACCCCCTACTGGGGATGTGCCCACAACCAAGGTACATGCCCTTGACTGGAATCAAACCTGGGACCTTTCAGTCCACAGGCTGATGTTCTATCCACTGAGCCAAACCGGTTAGGGCAGACCTGGAAAATATTACACTAAACAAAATAAGCTAGTCAGAGAAAAATAAGTATCACATGATTCCCACTCATATGTGGAATATAATGAACAAAATAAACTGCTGATGAATAAAATAGAAACATAGATTCAGGGAACAAACTGATGAATTTCAGAGGAAAGGCTAGAGTGGGGGGTTGGGAGAGGAGTGATTAACCAGGGAACTTACATGCAAATATGCATAGTCCATGGACACAGATATTAGAGTGGTGAAGGCCTGAGGGGGACATGTACTGGGTGGAGGAGGCCAATGGGGAATAACACAAACAAACAAAATGGAATACTTTCAACAGCAAAGACAAATTTTAAGATAATAATAAAATTTAAAAATAAGACCTTTATTCTGTTGAGCTATGTTCCCTCTATTCCCATAGAAAGTTTTTTTTTCCATAAACTGCTGCTGGATTTTAAATGCATTTCCTGCATCTATTGTTATGATCATGTAGTTTGTGTCCTTCATTTTATGTGGTGAATCACGTTTATTGATATATGGATATTGTACCAACCTTGCATCCCCAGAATAAATCCCACCTGATCATCATCTATGATCATTTTAATGTATTGCTGGATTTGGTTTGCTAATATTTTGTTAAGGATTTTAGCATATATGTTCATCAGGGATATTGGCCTGTAATATTTTTCTTTGTACTGTCTTTATCTGGTTTTGGAATTAGGATATTGCTGGGCTTGTTAAAATGAGCTTAGGAGTCTTTGATCTTCTTGAATTTTTTGGAGTAGTTTGATAAGTTTGTTAGCTCTTCTTTGAATGATTGGTAGAATTCACCTGTGATGCCATCCAGGAGAGAACTTTTGTTTGTTGGTAGTTTTGTGATTACTGGTTCAATTTTATTAATTGTAATCTGTTTTTTCATATTCTCTGATTATTCCTGATTTGGTTTCGAAAGATTTTATTTGTGAGGAATGTATCTATTTCATCCAGATTGTTCAATTTATTGGCATATAATTGTTCATAAAGTAGTTTTTGCTTTTCATTACTTTGGATATTTAATGCCACTCCCTTCTGGCCTAAAATGTTTCTGTTGAGAAATCAGCTGACAGTCTTATGGGAGCTCCCTTGTAGGCAACTAACTGTCTTTCTCTTGTAGCTCTTAGCTTTCTCTCTTTGTCTTTATCCTTTGCCATTTTAATTATGATGTGTCTTGTGGGCTTCTTTGGGTCCATCCTGTTTGAAATTCTGCACTCCCTGGACTTGTGTGTCTTTCTCCTTCACCAAGTTAGGGAAGTTTCAGTCATTTTTTTTACAACTAGGTTCTTGATACCCTGCTCTCTCTCTTCTCCTTCTGGTACCCCTAAGATGTACATGTTGTTATGCTTCATGTTGTCCCACAGGTCCCTTAAACTCTCTTCATTTTGTAATACTCTTTTTGCTCTGATTGGGTAGTTTTTTCTACTTTGTCTTTTAAAACACTGACTTGACCTCTGTTTCATTCAACCTATTGTTTATTCCTTCCAGTGTATTCTTCTTTAAAAATATTGTTTTATTGATTTCAGAGAGAAAAGGAGAGGGAGAGATAGAAACATCAATGATGAGAGAGAATCATTTATTGGCTGCCTCCTGCATGCCCCACACTGGAGATCGAGCCCACAGCCCAGGCATGTGCCCTGGCCAGGAATTGAACCATGACCTCCTGGTTCAGGAGTCGATGCTCAACCACTGAGCCTCTCTGGCCATGCCTTTCAGTGTATTCTTTATTTCAGATATGCCATTCTTCATTTTAGACTGGTTGTTTTTCATGGTTCTATGTTTTTGTTGTTGTTGTTGTTTTCCCATGCTTTTGAGCATCCTTATAATCATTACTTTGAACTCTATATCTGATAAATTGCTTACCTCCATTTCATTTAGCTCTTCTTCTGGATAATTTTATTCTTTCATTTGGGGACTGTTTCTTTGTCTCTCCATTGTTGCTGCATCTTTGTGTTTGTTCCTATGTATTTGGTAGATCTGCTATGATTCCCAGACTTGGTAGAGTGGTTGTATGTAGTAATGGGACCCAGTGGTGCGGTCTCCTTGATCACTTGAGCTGGGTGCTCTAGGAATGTCCCCTGTGTGGCTTATGTGGGCCCTCTTGTTGTAGTTGAGTCTTGATTGCTATTGGCCTCTTTGTTCATGGTATCAACCCTCACATTGACTGACAGTGAGACTCACCCCACACCACAATGTGTGAGTTGCTGTGCAGGTGCTGACCACATGGAGCAGAATTTGTCCAAGAGGGTTTGGTGTCTGCCAATATCTCCCTTTGGATTTTCTTCTTGTGAAGCTTATTGGACCCTACTCTGTAGTTGTCTGAAGGTGGCCACTGGGTGTATTGATTCTTGGCCTCTTGGGATGGACTCTGGTGCAGGCCAGTGTCAGATGCTGCTTGTGACTGGCCCTGGCAACCTGTTTGGAGTTATTGGCAATCCAATGTTTGTGGCTGCCTATGCTGGGTCTGGGTGCATGTGGAAAGGACCAAGCTGTGCACCAAGGCCGGCTTTTACCAGCACCCAGAATGGGGGCAGGTCAGCAAATGTCCCAAAGATCCCAGATATCAGCCTCCACTGCCAGCTGCCTGTTAGCCTCAGTTACTGAAGCATCCCCTGGCTGTATTCCTTAGCAGGGCACAAGCTCTTCAGAGTGGGACAAGAGGTATTCCAGAGTGTGGGGCTGTTGCTCTTTCCCAGACTGATGCCCCAAGAGGGGAATACTCCACCCAAGAAAGATGGTGCCTGCGTTATGAAGCAATGACTCAGCACAGGGATCCTGGAAGCTAACCTCTCAGCTCTCCCTAGAGCCACCAACCCCAGACTCTTCTCACACACCTCTAGTCCACCCTACCCTACCTCTACTGGAGCCCAGGGTGAGTGGC
Organism: Myotis myotis; assembly: GCF_014108235.1. NCBI lineage: Eukaryota > Metazoa > Chordata > Mammalia > Chiroptera > Vespertilionidae > Myotis > Myotis myotis. The sequence continues at coordinate 110,749,058 of NW_023416357.1, forward strand.
AATGAATGGAATTTTGTGAGTTGGCCCTTTAAGAGGGCACCTGTGTCTCTCCCTGGTGGACAGAAACCCTGCTGCTTTTCACAGCCAGATGTTATGTGGGCACCTTCTCCTGGCTTGGGTGCACTGGGCTGGGGAGCCCGGCCTAAGTTTGAAACCCCACAGTTCTCATGGGGGGACCTCTGCAGCTGAGCTATCCCCCTGGCACTCAGCCTTCACCAGTGGGTGCAGAGCCAGCCCTCTGCACGTCGGCCCTGCCTACCAGTGTCGATGTGCTCACCTCTCGTTGGTGAAATCAGTTGGAGGGGCCAGGATGAGGGTGCGATTGTATGCACTAACTATAAAGTGTGTCAAAGATTACACAGGCTAATGGGTAACTAGAAGAATGGCTACATGTATGTTTAAGCCAGGAGACATTAATAGCAGAATCTAGGTATTGGGTATATGAGTTTTCACTGTAAAATTCTTCCCATTCACATATCCTTGAAAATTCTCATGGTAGAGACAGGAAGGAACATCTTGTGTCATGTGGCTTGAACCTGTAGGTTACTGCGCATTGTCGAAGCCAAGCCCTCCTGGTGGTGCAGTTCCTCAGGAGCCCAGCCTGGGAGCTGGAGCTGGCGGAGTGGCCCTGCATCCTCCCCGCGCTGGTCTCTGTGACCTTGGCAGTGCTGATGGAGCTTCATCAGCTCTTGTTTGCCTTCCCGCAAACACTGCAGCACTGTGTCTCTGCTGTTTGTTCCACTCCACATGCGTGGCCCATGGCAGAGGGTGTTTGGTGAGCTGCTGAGGGCTCATCCCCCTCCCTGTAACCTGCCTCTCCCTGACACAGACACTCCTTTTCTACACCAACTACTACACGGTATTTTTGACATAAAATATAAAACCAGGGGTTAGGGGGAGGGAGGAAGAGGCGGGCACCGAGAAGTCTGAGGGCAGTGGAAATACTCTTAGCGATGCTCTAATGCAGAGCCAGTGTCTGTGTCCAATGACAGGAGGTGAGCTGTGCCCTGCAGGTGAGCTGAGTAGGTAGGTCCATGGGCTGGGATGTTCCCTCTGCCCATGCTGATGGCGGGAGGCCGAGCGTGTGGGGGGCAGAGGGAACCAGAGAGGCCTCTGCTCAGTTTTGCTGTGAATCTAACCTGTTCTAAAGAATAAACTTTATTTTTAAAGTAAACTTTATCATTAAATGACAAACTCCGCAATAGAGCTCTCACCTGGACTAGTAAGAGCCTCTGGTGGCTGCACTCAGCCTGCAACGCTATCCCTCCCTCAGTCCCCAAGCTCCAGGCTGCCCAGGCCATGGCCCCTCCTCCAGACTCCTGTGGTCTAAGCATCGCTGGCGGCTCCTCTTGGCCCATCCCTGACCCAGGAGTCCCTTGGCCATTGCGCGCACTCTGGGTTGAGCTGTCCTGGGAGTCGCTTGGCCCGCAGAGAGCCTGCTGGACTCACTGAGCTGACAGCGCGTCCACAGGCCGGTCGGCCTCTGAGAACCTGCTTATGATGCAGCGAATCCCATGCAAAGCAGAACCCAGGGAGGGAGAGGGACGGCGACCTTTGCCCCTGCGCCCAGGGGACCTAAACAAAGTCCTGCAGACGGAGGTACTTCTCAGCCATGGACGTCACCACGTTCCCTTAGAAACGAAGCCCCTGTGGGTTGCTCCCTGTCAGTGCCCATGAGGACCTGGTGAAGGCAGGACCCGGCTGAGCCTGCGCTCACCTGCGCATTGGCTCACCGGCTCCCTACTGACCCTGCCATTAGGTCACGTCCTGGCGGAGCCGCAGAGCAAGGACACTTACCAGCCCGCGCTAGTGGTCTGCTCCAGGAAGGGCCATGGCATGTGCGGAGTGAAGGGAAGGGGCGCCTGTGCCAGGGGGTGCGGGATGGGCAGGTGGGGAAGGCCTACCTGGAAGGAGGTGGCCCTTAGAGGACGATAGAAAAGTGAGGAAAAGCCACAGGAGACAAGTTACACTCCAGAGAGGCAGAGCTGCAGGTGGGCAGAGAGGTCCCAGGGTGCTCCACTCTCCCTCCACAGCCCGCCTGCCTGGGGGTCCAGGGCAACTCAGTCCTAAACCTGTGTCCTCCCTCCCCACCCACCTGTCTGTCCAATCCCCTATGTCAACTATCCCTCTATCCCTTTGTCTCTATTTTTCTGTTCCACTCAGTTTCTTTATTTTTCTCTCTCTCCCTCCCTCTATGTACTCTCTCTCCCCCCATCCCTCTATGCACTCTCTCCCTCCCTCTCTCCACTCCCTCTATTCTCTCTCTCTCTCTCTCTCTCTCTCTCTCTCTCTCTCTCTCTCTCTCCCCCTCCTCCCTCTATACACTCTCTCTCCTAACTTCTGGGGTACAGCCCACTCCGTGGTTAGTTCCACCCTAGCCCAAGCCACCATCACTTTTCATGTGTCCAACTTAATAGCCTCATCACTTGTCTTCCCACCTCCATTCTTGCCTCCCCCATCAATCCTCTGCCTCCCACAAAGCAAATGTCTTCAAATGAACATTGCATCATGGTGCTTCCCTGCTTAAAACCAGGGGTCAAGACAACACTGGCCACAGCCTGTGGAAGCCTCCCTTCTCTCCTGCTGCCTCCAGCTCCATGTGCTTGCCCACTCGCTGCACTCAGCCTGCCTGGCCGTCTGGTTCTTCAAAGAATCCTTTCCCTCCCATCCCAGAACCTTTGCACTTGCTCTTTTCTCTCCCTGGGATGCTGCCCTCACCCCCAGTTGCACATACTTTCACCTAATTAACCTTTATCATTCTCTGCCTCTTCTCTGCGGTTCAAATATCACGTCCTCAGAAAAGCCTTCCCTGATTGCCAGGCCGCAGAGCTCTAGTGCCCACCTGGCAGCACACACAGTTCTACAATATTACTGACTGTTCCCTATGCTGCACTCTACATCCTGTGACTGTTCTGTAATGCCAGTTTGTACGTCTCAATCCTTCTCCTTCACCCAGTCCCCTAACCCCTCCCACCAGTCTGTTCTCTATATCTATGAGTCTGTTTTTGTTTTGTTTGTTCATTTATTTTCTTTAGATTTCTTTAGTGAAATCATATGGTATTTGGTATTGTCTTTCTCTGACTGACTTATTTAATTTAGCATAATACCCTCTAGGCCAGCGGTTCTCAACCTGTGGGTCACGACCCTTTTGGGGGCCGAATGACCCTTTCACAGGGGTCACCTAAGACCATCAGAAAACACATATATAATTACATATTGTTTTTGTGATTAATCACTATGCTTTAATTATGTTTAATTTGTAACAATGAAATTGGGGGTCACTGCAACATGAGGAACTGTATGAAAGGGTTGCGGCATTAGGAAGGTTGAGAACCACTGCTCTAGGTCCATCCATGTTGTTGCAAATCTTACTACATTTCATTATTTTTATGACGGAGTAATATTCCATGGTGTACATGTCCCACAGCTTTTTTATCTACTTGTCTAATGATGAGCACTTGGGTTGTTTTCACACCTCGGCTATTGTAAATTGCTCTACAATGAACATACGGGTACATATATTCTTTTGAATTCGTGTTTTTATGTTTCTTTGGAAATATACCCCAAAGTGGAATTGCTGGATCATAAGGCAGTTCCATTTTTAATATTTTGAGGAAACTCTATACTGCTTTCCACAGTGGCTGCACCTGTCTGCATTCCCACCAGCAGTGCATGAGGGTTCCCTTTTCTCCACATCCTCACCAGCACTTTTCTGTTGATTTGTTGGTGATAGCCATTCTGACAGGTGTGAGGTGATATCTTAATGTGGTTTTAATTTGTCTTTGATGAATAGTGATGTTGTACATCTTTTCATATGTCTCTTGGCTGTCTGTATGTCATCTTTGGAGAAGTGTCTATTTGGGTCCTTTGCCTATTTTTTAATTGGATTGTTGGTTGGTTGGTGTTAAGTTGTATGCATTCTTTACAAATTTTGGATCTTAACCCCTTATCAGATGTGTCATTGACAAATATCTTCTTCCATTTAGAAGGATTTCTTTTCATTTTGTTTATGGTTTCCTTTGCTGTGCAAAGTCTTTTTACATGAATGTAGACCCACTTGTTTATTTTTTATTTTGTTTCTGTAGCCCAAGGAAATACAGTAGAATAAATATAACTAAGAGAAATGCCAGAGAGTTTACTGACTGTTTCTTTCTTGGAGTTATGGTTTGGGGTCTAACATTTAAGTCTTTAATCCATTTTGAGTTTATTCTTGTGTATGGTGTAAGAATGTGGTTTTGTTTCTTTTTTCTTTTCTTTTTTTGCAAATATCTGTCCAGTTTTCCCAAAAACATTTATTTAAGAGACTGTTTTTCCTCATTGCATGATGTTGCCTCCTTTGTCAATATTAATTGACCATCTGTGTGTGGGCTGATTTGGAGGCTCTATCCTGCTCCATTGATCTGTGGGTCTGTTTTATGCCAGTGCCATGCTGTTTTGATTCCTATGGCCTTGTAATGCAGTTTGACATCAGTAGTGTGATACCTCCAACTTTGTTCTTCTTTTTCAAGATTGCTGAGACTATTGGGGGGTCTTTTGTAGTTCCATATAAATTTTTGGAATATTTGTTCTAGATCTGTGAAATACACATTGGTATTTTGATAGGATTTGCATCAAATTTATAGATTGTTTGGGTAGTATGGACAATTAAATCATGTTAATTCCTCCAATCTATAGCATAGTATATGCTTCCATTTATTTGTATCTTCTTCAATTTCTCTCTTCAGTGTGTTATAATTTCCTGAATACAGGTCCTTTATCTCCTTGGTTAAATGTATACCTAGGTGTGGTTTCTATGCAATTGTAAATGGGAAAGAGCATATTCTATATAATAAAAGCCCAGTGGCTGAAAGGCAGAATGATGAGAGACCAGAACCACCAGGCCCCTCGCCCGGGATGGCCCTGCCCCCCAGCAAGGGATTAGGGGTGATCAGGCAGGCAGGTGAACAGTTAGGGACAAGGAGGAAGGCAAGCGAGTGGTTAGGGGAGATCAGGCAGACAGGCAAGTGGTTAGAGGTGATCAGGCAGGCAGGAGAGTGGTTAGGGGTGATCAGGAAGGCAGGCAAGTGGTTGGGGCAATGAGGCAAGCAGGCAGAGCCCTGCAATCGATCGCCTCAAAGAGGGATACTCAGGCCACCCACCACAGCCTGCAGGAGAGACGCTCAGCAGCTGCGATGGGAGGTGCTGGTGGTGGTGGATGCTGCAGGGTGGGGCTGGCACCACCACGGCTCCTGAGCGGGCAAGGTGCCTGCAGCTTGGCCCAGGCCCCAGGGTGGCCGCCTCTGCCTGCAACTTCAGCAGAGCTGGACTACCACTCCTGCTATGATGCCTGGGCAGATCTGGACCCTTCCATGACTGCGGGCTCACTGCCAGGGCTTGGCCCCCTGACTGGACTCTCCAGCTCGGCCCTGACTGCAGAGGAGCTGAAATACGCTGAATCCACAACATTGGGGCCATGAAAGCCCCTTGCACTTCCTGGAGGTGAAACTGGGCAAGAGGCCTCAACCTGTGAAAAGTGAGCTAGGTGAGGAATAGGAGCGGAGGAAAAGGCACCTGGAAAAGAACAAAATGGGGCAGCCCGATGCCGGAACAAGAAGGAGCAGATGAAGTGTCTGCAGGGGAAGCTGAGTGGCTGGAGCTCATGAATGAGAAGCTGAACACCCAGATGGAGGAGCTGAAGCAGGAGTGGCAGCAGCTCATCCTGATGCTCAGCCGGCATCGCCCCACCTGCATTGTCAGGACCAACAGAGTTAAGCCCCCCGACTCAGAAGGCAACCACTGCTGGCGCAGCTAGAGGAGAAGTGACCATGGCTGGGAGGAGGAGATGAGGAGAGGGAGGAGGAGGGTCCCAGAGGGCTCTTCCTTGCTGTATGCAAAACTTTTCAATGAGGCTCAGCACAGCCAGCATCGGCTGGGGTTTTTTGTGAAACTCAGATCAGCCACACCAGGGTGATCAGAAACCCAAGCTGATGAAACCCAGGACCAAGTGCTGAGACCAAAATAGTCCTGAGGGGGACTGTTCTGCCTGGGGCCAGGCTTGCAGGAGGCAGGACAGAGGCTCTGGGCCAGAGAGATGCCCAACCAGGCAGCTGTGGGCACTTATCCGGCCTCTCCGCCAGGGCACCCACCCAAGGACCTCCGAGCAGCCAGGAAAAGCCATGAGTTGCAACCAAAATTAGGCTGAGGATGGACTCAGAGTGAAACTGCAATCTGCCTGCCCCCAGCCCGGCCCCTGATCCTGGAGAAGGCTGGAGAAGGGCACAGTGCCAGGCCCTGCTGTACCCACCCACCATGGTCCACTCAGTCTTGCCCAGAGTGGCAGCCGGGGAGCACCCTCGCCGGCCCTGCTGGAGCTGCTGTGGGCATGAGGCACAGGCGCCCTTCCAAAGCACATGCTCACTGAATGCTTACAGACTGGCTGTCCTGGCAGGGCTTTCAACTGCATGTGTTTCTTTTACTTTCTTTTTTTTAAATATTTTTTACAAAAAAAAATATTTTATACAAGCAAAATATAAATGGGTTTCCATAATCACTCGATGTGATACAGTATAAATGTGCTATGGTTTGTTTGTTACTAACAGATATTCAGCAGTTATGGCCATTGTGTGTAACTTCTAAGTACTGTAGTCTCTGGGTGTTGGGGTGGCAAGGGCGGGGTGCAGTGCATTTCTGTCCTGGTGAACCCTTCATAGTACTCAGTTCTGTATTGCTCAGTAAACATGACTCTTACTTAAAGGAAAAGAAAGAAGAAGGCCCAGGCCACCTGGCTGGTGGTGCTGCAGCCGGTGTCCCTCTGCGGGGTGATCGATCTGGGGGCCCCACCATCAATCGCTCTGCAGAGGGAGGCCCAGGCCAGCCAAGCGATCGCACCCTATGCTGGTCGCCTGCAGAGGGAGGTGACCGGTGGTGGTGGGGGGGGGGGGGGTAGCGCTGCACAGATGTCAAGCAGTGGCAGTGGTGGGGGCGGGGCCAGCTGCCTGCAGTGGGGGAGGGGGGGAGAAAAACCCCGATAGGCCCTGATCTCAGGCCAGGCCTAGGGACCCTACCCAAGGGGTCCCGGATTGTGAGAGGGTGCAGGCTGGGCTGAGGGACACCTCCTGCCCTCAAGTGCATGAATTTTCATGCACTGAGCCTCCAGTTTTTTTTATAAAAGAAAAGGATATACATTAGTGCTTCCACATGTATGCTAATTGCTGCCTCGGCTTATAGACATTTGAGTTTGCAATCCCCTCCCCTAAAGTCTTCGTATATTTCTATTATATTTATGTTTATTTATTTAAGATTTATTTCTTTTTTAAAAATATATTTTATTGATTTTTTACAGAGAGGAAGGGAGAGGGATAGAGAGTTAGAAACATCGATGAGAGAGAAACATCGATCAGCTGCCTCCTGCACACTCCCTGCTAGGGATGTCCCCGCAACCCAGGTACATGCCCTTGACCGGAATTGAACCTGGGACCCTTCAGTCTGCAGGCCGACGCTCTATCCACTGAGCCAAACCGGTTAGGGCTAAGATTTATTTCTGGACAGTGTCCTGGCACTGCTGTGGGCAGTGGTACACAGTGTCAAGAAGAACAATGCAATGACGTGCTTGCCCTTGTGTCACATGGATCCACAGTATATCTTGTGACAGTTTTGGGTTGTAGGTTTGTCCTTCCACTGCACGGAGCTCCCCTAGTGGTGAGAATGCAGGCTCTGAAGCCCTACTGCTGTGGACCTAATTCCAGCTGGGCGGCCTTCGGAAAATTGCCAAACTTCTCTGTGACTTGCTTTTCTCAGCTGTAAAATGGGACTAGTAACTGTCCTTTCCTTCCAGTGTAAGCATGAGGATGAGATAAGACACAGCTTCTCCTAATAAACCCCTCGTAAAGGTGAGCTCTTCTTACCCACCTGTGTCCCTTAAGCAGGACTGGCTCATGGTGCGTGGCCTGGGCATTCACACAGGGCCCCACACTTAGCAGGGCTCAGTGCTTAGTGTAAAGCTCTGCTATTCCTGGAATTCTTAATTTTTAAAAAAATTTCTATTCACAACTTTACTCACACAAAGTGGAATACAGCACAAACCTTCCAAACTTGATTACAGAAGCCAAAAAAATGTGGTAATTTTACTTCAGAAATCACATCAGAATGTGTACTTCAGATAACTTCAGAACCTGCCCTTCAAATTACAGGACTGTCTTTGGGACACACCTCAACACGGTATTTCCAAAAAAGTTACATCACACTGACACTTTGATACCGTGGAAGTCATGAGAATCCTCAGTGTTTTGCAAAACAACAATGTTGGAAAGTAAATAAGGTTTGTTGGCATCTCTGAAGCGGAATGGATACATACCACCCACTCCACAGATGACAGAAACTAGGTAATAACTTAAGTGATATTTAGATGGCAACAATACCCTTTTCCCTTTTTTCAGCATAAATATATAGGAACCTTGCTAATACATTTTTAAAACTATCCTAACCTGGGATTTATATTTAGGTATCAAATGAAAAGATTATGGGATTAATTTTATTTTTTCCTTCTTTTTCTTTTTTTATTTTATTGTCTAAAGTTTTACATATGTCTCCTTTTTCCCCAATTGACACTCCCCCCTCCCCCCAAGTCATTCCCACCCCGGGCAAGTCCCCACCGCCCCAGTGTCTGTGTCCATTGGTTATGCTAATATGCATGCATACATACAAGTCCTTTGGTTGCTCTCTAACCCCACCTACCCTACCATTTGTCTCTATATAGACCTATTATTGTTCATCAAATTATGTTGATCATTATATCCCACATATGAGTGAGATCATGTGTTACTTATCTTTCTCCAACTGGCTTATTTTGCTTAGCATAATGCTCTCCAGGTCCATCCATGCTGTTGCAAGTGGTAAGAGTTCTTTCTTTTTTACGGCAGTGTAGTATTCCATTGTGTAGATGTACCACAGGTTTCTAATCCACTCATCTGCTGATGGGCACTTAGGCTGTTTCCAAATCTTAGCTATGGTGAATTGTGCTGCTATGAACATAGGGGTGCATATATCTTTTCTGATTGGTGTTTCTGGTTTCTTCGGATATAGTCCTAGGAGTGGGATGACTGGGTCAAATGGGAGTACCATTTTTAACTTTTTGAGGAATGCACCAGTCTGCATCTGGAATTCTTAATTTTTGAATATTTTTATTTTTGCATCAAGCTCTGCAATTATGTGTCTAGTCCTGATAAACACACATTAAATATCCAGGAAAAGTCTTTTGAAAGAATGAATGGGTGGGTGAGCTTAGCCACCCACATTGTCAGTGCAGCACCCATTATCCCAAAGAGCCAGTCAGGGGGCAAAGTCCCCCCCTTGATGTGGACTCACCTGCCCTTTTCCTGGGACCAAAGGCCTGTCCTAGGTCTTACAGTCCTTCCATCCAATGGAGAGCCCTCCATTTCCTGGGAAACTGGCTGCCAAAGAGAGGCTGCAGGCCCATCCCCATCTCCACAGGGCAGCCTGCACATGCCCCCTGCCCCCTCTCCTGGCTCAGCATCTTTCTTCCCCAGTCAATCCTCTAGTTTCATAAGGAGTCTAGCTGCAGCCCAGAAGCCACACAATTCATCGCAGAGTGGCCGTCACATCGGGTCGTACATGCTGAGTCTGAGGTCGTGCCCCATCCCCAAACCTAGTGGATCCACGCTGTGACCTGTGGCTGAAACACGCAAAGAACAACACACCTTCCCGTGCCCTGCATGCCCCGGCCAGTGCGCGTTAGAGGGGCCTTTCGTTCTTCAAGGCTTCTGGAAAGTTCAACATTCAGGATCTGTGTAAAAGCCAGTGATGTCACCATAAGCAAAACATGCCAGAGCGCCTGCCCCTAAGAGGGGAAAGATGAGAAACTAAGTTGATAAGCAGTATATGGTAGGCCAGAGTGCTAGCCCCAGAGGAAAAGAAGCAGGGGAGAGGCAGAGGGACTGAGCGTTTGGGAGTGGAGAGTTCGGTTAAATAGGATATTTAGGGTTAGCCTCCATGAGAAGGGGACAATAGGTAAGACCTAAAGAAGGAGGTGAAGCAGCAGGTTAATGCGGCTTTCTAGACAAAGAGCATTCCAGGCAGAGGGAGCAGCCAGGGCTACAGCCTGTGGCACTGCTGTGGTTACAGAGGGGGTGTGTCTGATGGACAAGGGACCCTCAGGACTACAGGCTGCAGCACTGCCTGTGGTTACAGAGGTGTCTGATGGACAGGGAGCTTTGTCAAGTCCATCTCCTCCCCTCCTCAGCCCCAGTGTCCATCTCTGACTAGCTGACTGCAGACCAATCCAGTGTATGAGGTTTTGAACAATTATTTATTGAGCCTCTATGAATGGTACTGCTTTATTATCATCACGTGGCTTTTGTTTTTGTTTGGGGTTATTCACATTCAAACAACAGAATTCACAACCACATTCCAGTACCTAACTCAGCCTGAGATGCCAGCCCTGCACTCTCTGTGCCCAAGGACTCTTAGTAACAATCTGTCCCTTTAGGCCCACAGCCTCCCTGCTCACCAGGGGCCCAGCCCAGTGGGCACAGCACATCCCACTGCTCTCCTCTCCTGACCTGAGGGTGGGGGTCCCCTCCACCTTGGGAGCCCGGGAGGAGGTGGGGAAAGGGCAGCCAGTTCGCTCTGCCCAGACATGGCTGTCCTGGGGCTGTGAGGCCTCTGTGGTTCCTCTGAGCCACCACAGCTCCACTTGCCCTGGCGGCTCCTCCCTTCCATTT